>NC_055960.1:15157988-15260488 GCF_018492685.1 Alosa sapidissima
GCTTTAGATAAAAGTGTCAGCTAAATATAAAATATACACATGTAACACACACACACACACACATACACACACACACACACACACACTCAGAGTGTCACCATGGCCGCTATTGTGAGGGCTGATTTCTCTGCTCCGACCCCATTCTTCAGCACAATGGCTTTGGCCTCTCTTGCTCTGGTGCAATGTTCCCAAGCTTTAGTTACTCAAAGTCCACAGGCAGGATTGTACCAGGGATCAATTTAATTTCAATCCATGCCCCAAATAAAAGTTCATTAAATAAATGACATCATCCATTAAATAAACTCATCAAATAAATGATATTCAGTACTAGGAAATGCATCAAAATGTGATTAACTGGAGATCTGGTAAATATTTCTGTGTATCGCTGAATATTGTGAGGACCTCCGTTGACAGTGACCTCGATGAGCCTGTGGGTCTGTGGTTTTGCTGAGGATTGCAGGTCCAGTTTTGCTCTCTCACCTGATGGGCTGCTAAAGAGAGCCATGTTCAGCATACAGGATGCACTTTATCCTCCAGCTGTCATTGTGGGTTGCAGTGGAATTGTAAGAGTTGCAGTGGAATGATTCCCACTCTCCAGTGGCGGCCATGCATTTTGCAACCGGTGCTCAGTTGGTTTGGTTTAGTGCGGGGTGTCTGGGATAGATAGCTGGGGGCAGGGGTGCAGGAGGCACGGGGGACGTGGGGGATATGTCCCCCGCAGTGCTGAAGAGACAGCCGTCGTCCCCCTCACTTTTGATAAGGAAAAAAAGCCTTATAGGTACGCTAAATAAATAATAACATATAGGATTTGCGCTAACTGTAAAACTCCCCATAACAGCATCACATCACTAACCACAGCCATCTACAGTACTGTAAGACTGCACAATCTCATATTCACTCTGTTGGATATCTGAAGCCAGTTTTTTCTACTAACAATCATAAAATAATCCAGGCTACTTTCTTAGCATAAATCATTCATCATCATCTTTATTTGAGGCAGGCTGGTATTCGAGGCAGGCTTTTTAAAATATTTCTTACCTGCATTTAGACATGCGTTTCGTTTGGAGCGGCATACCGGTAGGCTATCAAAAGCATTTTCGTTTTGGTTTGGGATTTAATTTACTTTTGGACTGTTTGATTATATTGCTAAATGTTGGGACTGATGGGCACTGAAATCTGGGAGATATTTGATGGTTCACTGTTAAGTTTCATGCAGTTGAAAAGGTGTCGGGATTTCCACTGCTGTTTATTGCGAGACAAGGCAGCCCTTCATTGAATAGGGGTTGTGCTGTAATGGAAACCTTTTTGCGTAGCCAAGTAGCCTAAATTGAGTTATTGTTTAATTATGTATGATTTAGTAGGCTACTTTTTTTTATAAAATTCATAGGCTGGAATGCCTTGAGTCGCAACAATTGTGTTTAAATGTAGTAGGCTTCAGCCTTTGGCAATTAGCTCGAAAGGGGCGGCAAGAGAATGATCTTGAGAACGTACGTTGGAGACCCATGGTAGGAAAACGACTTTTCTTTGCCAACCGTAGGCTATTAATCCAACCAACATAATACACGGCCTAGCGTTCTTATGCGTTCAGTGTGGGGTATAAACAAGCTGAGAATTTAGCGGTGTCACGTCTGCCTGTCACAGACATGGGGAGCTCTTTTAAGCTTGGGATAATGTGATACAGTTACTACAGTAACAGTATTTTATTTTACTTCTTATGTAATTTTTGTTCAATTTTATAAATGCTTTGTTTAAATGCTGTTGGAACAAATAGTTATAGATTATAGATTATAAAGGCAACTTTCTGTTGCAATTTTCTGTGTGTTCTGGACTGGTAACTTGTTAAGCCAACACTTGTTAAGTTCTAACGTTGCATAAATATTAACTGCAAACACACAGTGGAGAGTTGATTTGGTTTATACCAGACAATTTAAGTAGGTCTAACTAGGCTATTTGATCATGTAGTCTATGTTTGGATCATAGGCATGATGATTCATTCATGGCTTCATAAAATATCAACATCCCATGTTGCTTTTTTATACCATTGGCCCAAGTAGTGACCAGTATTCTACCATTGGCCCAAGTAGTGTGAAATAAATAAAAAATAAAAAAATACAAGTATAATTGTACATAGCAAGAAGCTGGTCTGAGGGCAGATCTGGCGTTGTGCTCATCTCACAGTTTTCAGAGAACAATCAATGGTATTATCTTAATATTCTGGCAAGTTTAAAATATGATGGTCGAAAGTGGGCCAGAGGTGGCGATCCGATATCTGGAAATCTGATCTCACTATGGGTTTGTGTTCACAATTTGGTCCCCCTCACTTTCAAAATATCTCCTGCGCCCCTGACTGGGGGCCTAATGCAGATTGCATCTGATCTCGACCCAGGTTGAAGCTCACGTTGAAAAAGCTACAGGACATTTGTTTGGGTCACATACTGAAAATGTTCATTCATATATGTGTAGTTGTTCATTCATATATGTGTAGTTGGTTTTTATTTTGCGATCCTGACTGATGTTCTAATTTCTAATCTCTTGTGGATTGTTACAATTCAATCACAGCAGTACTTTAACACTGTATATTTATATTTGGTTTAGCATGCACTGCTGTTAATGGCTAGCCCTTCCTTACTTATGCAGGTGGGCCACTGTCTTATCAGGTCATTTCAGGATTTGCCCTTCAGCGACACTTGTGGCCACTATTAGAATGCACAGGATGATAAGGATTGTGGTGCATTCTTGCTGGTGTACTCAGAGTCGTCTGTTTGAATGACACTCCTGTATTGACCCAGGGCTCGGCTACAGGACCTCACAGCTCCTTATCTCTAAAGCCTTAGCAGTCTCTTCAGCACACTGATAATGATGTTGGTTGTCCTTTTTTTCTGACTGGGTAGTGGGTACTAAAGTGAAATCAAGCAACGGCAGTCAATTTTAGACTCTTTTGGCTATTAACAGACAAAGGCACAAATATCAAGACAGAAGCAAGCCCCACCAATGCAAAGTCAGAAAGCGAAAAATGCAAAGCAAATCCTGAAAGAATATCAGTGAGTGTGTTAAAGGTACACTATGCAAGAAATACCTGAAACTGCATAGTGTACCTTTAACATGTAGATACTCTATTTGGCTCTGCTTGTACCAGTTTGGTTTAAATTCTTTGAGCTTTGGAATGAGTAAATATGTCAGCATAAAAATTTAGAAATTAACTACATTTAAATTGTGAAAGAAGAATGGTGAATGTATGGCCATGGTTATGCCTGAAGAAATAACTGAAGGTGTGTGTGTGTGTGTGTATGTGTGTGTGTGGGTGTGCGCGTGTGGGTGTGTTTGTGTGTGTCCAGTATGTGTGGGTGTGGGTGTTTCATCAGTATATTGAGTGGAGAAGCCCAGTAGAAGTAGAAGCCCACTAGAGTGCACTAGAGTGTGTGTGAGAGTGGAGCCAGGGGGCTGTCACGCCTGCACCCACATCACTGCTGCTGCAGCTAAAAATAGCTTCTGCAGGTACTGGGCTAGGAGGAGCACAGTCTTGTGTGTGTGTGTGTGTGTGTGTGTGTGTGTGTGTGTGTATTCTGAACAAAGAGAGAGCACAGAGGGGAATGCAGTGATGTGATCTTACCACTCCCTCTCAGCATGACGTGAACGCGGGGCACACAAAAACACACACGCGCACACGTATGGGCAGATGGTACGTTTGCGGGAAGAAGCCACACCCTTCCTTTCTAGTAATGGGATTCTCTGCAGCAGAGATGCAGCAGTGCTGTGATGCAGAATGTAGCAGTGCTGTGTCTTTAAGGTTACAGAGGGTCTGTGTACCACTTCATGACAATCTGTTGATGTGCCATAGCCTTAATGTAATCACTGTACCAGTGTTTGTGTCCTTTGATCTCAGCCACAAACTCACAGCTCAACCCACCTCTTTCATTTGCTATGTTCCAAATTTGACACTTTTGTGTTTTGCACTGCAGTGCTGATTGTAAAAATATACATAATTATATGTTCATTGAATCCAGTGTAATTTGCGTTTGCTTGTACGCATGAATGGATGGATGTGTGTGTGTGAGTGTGTGTCTGGGATTTGTGTGCATGTAATATATATATAGAGATATATAGAGAGCGAGAGAGACCATGTAGGTGTCAGGCATCTGCCTGTGGAACTGAATATGTCCTGGTGATTGGATGTGGCATTTGCTTCCCAGCCCTCACATATCTAGTGAGACAGTTCAAGGACGCAGAGAAGGTCAAAGGAAGGTCATTAGATATACCCACAATAAAAAGCATCTTTTCATATATTTGTCCGTATAGCCTTTCTATAATAGAACCCAATCTAGACCATTGTCAAATACCAGTCAGTGACCTAAATTCTCATCGTTTTAATTTGATACAATGACTAGTGATCTCTTGGCTTCAAAAGGGTTAAATTTCTGTGGCAAAGTCGTGCTTGGAGAAAGACTGCAAGTCATGGCGGACCTTATGCCTAGATGCAGTTGCATCATTACAACCAAGAGAGGGTGCTACAAGCTCAGAAAAAGGAAGGCCATTTGATGGAATTGAAAGAGACAGCACAGTGAATGTAACGTACCTGCTTTCTAATGTCTCTAAGTACTTGTGATCAGTTGTGTAGCTGATTCAGATCAGATCATTTTTTTACAATCATATACTAATTGAAAGGTTTTTAGGGTATTGCTTTAAAGCAGTGGTTCTCAAACGTTTTACAATAAGTACCACCTCAGAAAACAATTGGCTCTCCAATTACCACCATTATAACTGCCATTCAAATATAATAGTTAGGCCAATTTCACATTTTGTATATTGAGCATACTGTTTTGCATCATTTGTTGCTTGCAGGTGCCATGGAAGCTTCACTAGTCACCAGTTTGATATAATTTGAAGTTATTATGTGATCTTTATGAAAAAAAATCTTGGAGACTCCTGAAGAACTACTAGAAGGGGTCCTCGTACCACCAGTGGTACCCGAACCACAGTTTGAGAACCACTGCTTTAAAGTAAAGCTGATTGAGTCTTGTTTGCTACCACATTCTCCTGTTCATGGTACTGATCCAATATAGCGTGTGTCGGTTTTTATCTGTGTTTGTTCTATGAGACTGTGAGGTGTTAAAGAACAGCTGACGGTGGTCCCTGCTCAGTGTCCAACAAGCCTGTTTGAGTTAAGGACACTGAGCTTAAAGGACACAGACAGTGATTATCACACTACTGCTGCCATCAGCACCACACACTATCTCTCACACACAGACACGCACACACACTCTCTCACCAACTCCTTCACTCACTCACACACAGACACGCACATACACACACACACACACACACACACACACACACACACACACACACACACACACACACACACACACTCACTCTCACACACACACACACACACACACACACACAGCACTCCAAAGAGTCTGTCAAAAGGCAACCATATTGCATCACACTGAACTGAATGACTTTTTGTCGTATGCTGAGTGAGAATATATGGGTTGATTGGTATCGCTGTCTCAAATCACTGCAGTACAGTTGCCAAGTGGTCTTTACTTGGAGAAGATTCTTTGCAGAAATGTTTCATTACCACTGGACTGCTTCCATGTAGAGCTGGTTGATGCAAGGTGGTATCATATAGATCACCTTGAGCTCTGTAATTGTATCTGTAGTATTGCATATTTTTTCAGCAGAAAATATTTTGTTAAGTCATTGAATTTGAGTCTCTTTTTGTGTGTCCATGAGTGTTTGTTTGTATTTGTGCTTGTATTTGTCTGTGTGTGTGTGTGTGTGTGTTTGTGTATTTGTGCTTGTGTGTGTGTGTTTGTGTATTTGTGCTTGTGTGTGTGTGTGTGTGTGTGTATGTGTGTGTGTGTTTGTGTGTGTGTGTGCGTGGGTGTGTGTGTGTGTGTGTGTGTGTTGTGTGTGTTTGTGTGTGTGTGCGCGTGTGTGTGTGTGTGTGTGTGTGTGTGTGTGTGTGTGTGTGTGTTCCTCCTGTGGGACTGTGAGTCTGTCAGGCTGCAGCTGCTCTCTCTGCTCTCCTCCATTTTCCCCTTCAAAGTGCCGGGCTCCTGAAGGTCGCTGTGTGACGCAGCAGCAGTCCGTGACTCACGCAGCACCAGACTCGCTACACACACACACACACACACACACACACACACACAATCACATACATTTGCATACACACACACACACACACACAATCACGTACATTTACACACACACACACACACACACACACACACACACACACACACACACACACACACACAGACAGACAGACACAAACACAAACATTTAAACACACACATGCCCATGCTAACTAGGCTACAAAGTTGTAAAGTGTTTCACAGAGACGCATGCACTTACAGAGAATACAACCCCCCACCCCCAACACACATACACCGAAACATATATTTTTACAGATAGACATTATGTAATGTCTCATATTTATTATACTGGACCATGCACATATACAAATACATTTATACAACCACAGACGTGCATGTAAACACTCTGTAAAACATGCTTACAAGGGTATGCATGTACATTCATTCTCTATTTCATTCGTTCCATAGTCTTATTGATGCAAACACAAAATACATAGTGTATTAAGCTATACACATTCTGCCCATTCAAAAATGGTTATAGCATAAACACAATTTCTGTATCTTCTTCTAAACCGGTTTTGTACTTCAGGTCCACCCTAAATGTGTATTGTTTCTATATATATGGCAATTGATGACATGCTTTACTGCTGATAGGATGAGATGAGTGTGTGTGTGTGTGTGTGTGTGTGTGTGTGTGTGTGTGTGTGTGTGTGTGTGTGTGTGCGTGCGTGCGTGCGTGTGTGTGTGTGTGTGTATTGGGGCGGTTACCCCATGGGGACAGCAACAGCATCGCTTGCACGACAAATAGTGTTTGTGAGGACAGCAAGAGCCATGGAGAGAGAGAACGGATCAATAAAGCATTTGGATAGACTCACTCCAGCGTAGCCCTGCAGTGTCCGGTTACCATACCCCCACCCCCCCCACCCCCCCACCTCCCCCCCAATATGTCACGCATGCACCATCGCTTCCAGTTCAAATGGACATTAATGTTTATGCCATCACATCTGCTTTCTCCAAACCAAGCCCATCTGACTTGCATCAACATGTTCGGAGACCTTCTCAAAAGGGCAGGGGACAACAGGAGCGGTGCAGAGAGCATTGTGTCTGCTTGAATGTGACTGGGTTGTTGCAGGGTCGTTTGAGGACGGTTGTTTCAGGATGAGGTTGGCACGGAGGAGTTGTATTGAGGAGGTTGGCATGAGGAGTTGTATTTGTGCCAAGAATTCTCTTGAAGATTCCAGGCTTTGGCTGAAACAGATTTGGCATGTCATGTTATAAAGAAAGCCTTAAAGAAAAGGATATTTGTTCAATATTGGAGTTTATTCCTGCATAATGAGGATAATGTTCAGAAAATGATGGAGCAGTATAAGGGAATTGTAGGGATACATTGAACCAATCAGATTTCTTCATCAACATATGACAGTTTAATAACCACACCCAAATAAATAAGCAGTGTAGCCGAAACAGACATCCACTCCTTTACGTCCTGTTTCTCTGTTTCTCATTCTCTCTCTCCCTCTCTTTCTCTCTATCTGGCATTCTCTGTAGGGCTGCTATCCCATCTCTCTCTCCCACCCTTCCCTACATCCCCGCCCCTCCTCCGCATCAGCTGACCAGCAGCCAATCAGAGCGCTCGGCCGCCTGGATGCTGCTCTGTATGCATGAGCGCCTTGTGCTCACAGAGAGCAAACCGCAGTCTCCTTCTCTCACTCTCTCCTCTCGCTCTCTCTCCGTCTCCACGTCCTACCCATTCCGCTCTCTCTCTCTCTCTCTCTCATTCAAAGGGTCTTCCTCCCCCTCTCTCTCACTCTCCCTTCGTTTCTCACCCTCTCGTCTCGTCCCTCCACCTTTCTCCTCTTTTGTCTGTTTTCATCTGCTGTCTCTTCATCTGTACGGGTGTAGCCACCTCTTTTCCTCTTCTCCTCCGCCTCTTTCACATTCTCTCTCTCTCTCGCTCTCTCTCTCTTTCTCTCCTCTGTCTCATCCCTCCCTCCTTCTCACCCTCCCTCTGAGGTTCAGTTAGTCAGCTGCTCTGTCCTCTGCTTGCTGGAAGCCATGTCAACAGTGCTGGATGTGGATCAGCTCACGAGCTGTGGGAATGCAGTGGTGAGTGTGCAAGGAGATGCTCTCCTAGCGCGGACACGCCTGTCATCTCTCCCGCTCTCTCTCTCTCTCTCTCTCTCTCTCTCTCTCTGTCTTTCCATCGTCTCTCCTTCTCCATCTCTCTATCGCAACCTTCCATGACTTCTCCCTCTCTCTTTCCCTCTCTCTCTACAATCTCTCCTACTCTGTCCATCTCTCCCCTTCTGCTCTTTCCATCTCACTTCACTTATCTTTCTTTTTCTCTCTCGCCCTCTCCCTCTCTCCCTCTCTCTCTCTGTGCGGATGTGTCAGGGAATGTTCCAGCAGTGGTCAGGTTTTGCTGCTGTTGTTGCAGCTGCTTCTCAGCCTTGTGCAGGGTGATGGTGGTGGTGGTGGTGTGACAGAGTGAGCTTCTCAGCTGACCTCTGGGCTCATTGCAGTGTTGCTATGCAGGTTTCTGCACACTCTTGTGTGTGTGTGTGTGTGTGTGTGTGTGTGTGTGTGTGTGTGTGTGTGTGTGTGTGTGACCAGTGATGTGTTGGCATGTGTGCGTGTTCAGTGCTCTCTCTCTCTCTCTCTCTCTCTCTCTCTCTCTCTCTCTCTCTGTGCATGTGTCACGGACTGTGAGAAACAGCCTCATGCTGACCTCATGCCACGCTACAACATGCTCATACACACGTGTGTGTGTGTGTGTGTGGTTTTATGTATGTTTATGTTTGTGTCAGCAGTCTTATGTGGTTGGACAGGCCATAGAGTGCCTCTTAGGTATATAATGTTATATATAATATACAATATAATGTAATTTACACCCTGAAAAAGCCTTCATCACATTGCATTCATTCTCCTGAACGCTGTCCATTTCTTTCTTTCCCTCTTTCTCTACCACTACATGGCACTCAATCTGTCTATCCATCTCTCTCTCTCTCTCTCTCTCTCTCTTTCTTCCTCTCGCTCTCCCTCTCTCCTGCAGTTCTGCTCTGCTGTGCTGGGGTGTGGTGTGTCTGGCTGCGTTGGCTGATTTTTCAGTCTGCCCATGTACTTGTTGGAGAGAGAAAGGGAGAGAGAAAAACAGGGGGAAAGAGGGATAAATGACTTGAGGTCTGTGTTATGTGTGCTGATGTGCCAGTAGTGCTGTGTAATGGTTGACAACCATGTGTGTGTGCGTGTGTGTGTTTGTGCATATATGTGTGTGTGTGTGTGTGTGTGTGTGTGTGTGTGTATGTGCATGTGTGCATGTGTCCATGAAATGATTGATGCTGTCTTTGAGAAAGAGCTTGTGGGGGGATGTGAGGCTATATAACATACCATTCACATACAGAAACACATACACACACACACACACACAGCCCTTATCTACATACATTCATCAAGCAGCATTGGTGTCTGCTCTTGCTCTTACAGCTAACTTGAATAAATATAAATGGATCCCTATTTACTGATGCCATGCCTCACCATATACCTCTGAATCCTCACATTCTGGCTACATCGTGTGTCCTTGTGTGTGTGTGTGTGTGTGTGTGTGTGTGTGTGTGTGTGTGTCTGTCTATGTGTGTGCACGCACATGTGTCAATATGTGTGCATGTGTGTCTGTTTCATAATAAGAGCGCTAGTGTTTGTGAGTGCAAGAGAGAATGGAGCGATAGCATGATACAGACAGAGAGAAAGGGAGGGAGGGAGAGAGAGAGAAAAAATGGGGTGAAAGGGTTGCAGCCATTGCGGTGCTTGTATCTTGTCTCGCTCGCAGAGCCCCACCCTGAGGTGTGTTTGTTTCTGCTGCTCGCCAGCTGACTCCAGATCAGCTCTGATCAGACCCCCTTGGGTCACGTACACACACACACACCCACGCTGAGAGGGGAAAAAAGGGTCCTCGTCAGCAGATCTGAGATCAGTTGTATGGTTGCAACGTGTTATGTGATGACTCAGATTTTTTTTGTTGTTACACAAGAACTTACTCTGCAACTTCTCGTTTTTTTTCTGCATTTGTGGCTTTGTCTTTCCCCATTGGAGCTTTTTTAATTCCCACAATGGACTGTCTCTCTCTTTCTCTCTCACTCCCTCTTCTCTCTTCCTCTTCTGTCACATCTCTCACCCTTTCAGTTTCAGAGCAGCACTCGTGTCTGTCTGTGTACATCTGTGTGCATCTGCTGTCTGTGTCCCACTCTTCATATGCACGAGCGGCTAACTCGTCCACTAGTTGTCCTTGGCGCCTCCTTTCCCACCCCCAGTTCTCTCGGCCTCTCCTCTGCAGTAAAGAATTACCCACAGTTCCTCGGGGCGTCAATCGCGCCGTGCCACCCTGCCGTAGATTTCCGAGGTAAATGTGCCTTCTCTAAGATGGCTCCTCACCTGGCTTATTAGCCTCGATGGCTCGTTGATGTCACATTATCTTCCCTCTTGGTTGAAGATGACCCTTTTCCTATCAGTTTCGAGCACTCTGTCTCATGTGACTTAATCAATGCTGCAGACCACAGGATGGCTAGCATAGCTCCCTGTTATATGAATAAGTCTCAGGGTGACTGCCTGAGGATGTGTGTGTGTGTGTGTGTGTGTGTGTGTGTGTGTGTGTGTGTGTGTGTGTGTGTGTGTGTGTGTGTGTGTGTGTGTGTGTGTGTGCATTTCCTGGAAAAGGAGAGTGCTGCTGCCCTTGAGGGATTGATATTTGCTCTGTGTAATGCGTCCTCAGCTCCCTTGCCTTTATGCAATTACTCCTCCATTCCATCAGCTGTATGCAAGAAGGTCTAAAGGCACATGAGTGCATGCTCTCTCTTTCTCTCTCTCTTTCTCTCTCTCTCTCTTTCTCTCTCTCTCTCTCTCTCTCTCTCTCTCTCTTTCTCACACACACACGCACACACACACACACACACACACATACACACACACATACACACACACACACATACATACATACTAACACACACACACACATACAAACACCACACCATCTCCTTTTTTATATACATGCACAATAAATACTTGGACATGTATGCATGTATATAAGTGTATATGCACACAAACACACACACACACACACACACACACTGCAGCAGCCGTCTGTGAGGTGGAGGGCTCCTGCATCATCACGTCTGCAGCCTCAGTGCTGTTACTCTGTAATAACCTGCCACTCCTGAACAAGCCCTGGTTTATTGATGAGCTCTGGGACCCTGCAGGCAATGTTCGGCCCATCCGTCCCACTCCCCCCCCCCCCACCTCTCTCTCTCTCTCTCTCTCTCTCTCTCTCTCTCTCTCTCTCTCTCTCTCTCTCTCTCTCTCACTCTCTCTTTCTCCCTTTAGCTCTTGCATTCCTCCCTCTCAATCTCTCTCTACCTCTTTCCATATCTGATCCTATTTCTATCCCTCACTTATTTGTCTTTCACCAGCCCACACTCTCACCCTGTATCTCACACTTATCTCTCCCTCCCTCCCTCTCTTTCTCTCCCTCCCTCCTCCCTTCTATTCATATCTTTACCTTGTCCTGTCCTGTCTGCACAGCAGTGTGGTCATGTGACTGTGATGTCATCGGTGTTTGGGAGCTGCTAATGGATGTGATGTGGGCTCCGTCACTGAGCGGGGTGACGGAGACTTGCTGGCCTCCACCTCCCAGAATTTTTGCAGCATCACTTCCGGTCTGGGTCGCTCCTGAAGGTGCCCCAGAGCACATAGTGGGGGCCTAGCCTCCCTTCCATCAATAGTAATGAGATCAGTCTCTCTTCGGTGCAGATTGAATGACTGAAGTATTTCAGGCTCACAGAATAGTGCCTTTTAAATTTACTTTCCTGTTATTTTGCAACTGGAAGGATGTTTTCAATATGGTCTTATTGTATGATTTGAGGAATTGAATTGATTTCTCTGTCATCTTTTTCTTTTATTTAGAACATATGACAGCGTGTGTCCAAACATTTCTGTGTACCATTGTGCATGTGTGTTTGTTTGCTCTGAGCCTACAGAATGCTTAAATGCACACAGTCTTTTTCTGTACACACTCCTCTAAGACGTGTGTGTGTGTGTGTGTGTATACGCTGCTGCTGAGATATCTACGGAGTGGAGACTTTTTTCCAGTATGTCTCCTCCCTCACACAGAATCATTCTGTCTCTCCATTTTCCAGTCAACCTCTTTACATCACTGCCCAACTGTTGTCCTGAGTCAGAGACATCTCCAGTAGCATTACTGGCACTCGTATATATAGATTAGCAATTTTCACACACACACACACACACACACACACACACACATTCAAACACTCACTGATATGCATCATATATTTCCCATCACACTCATCCCGATGTGATGTATAGATTATGGTTTTCCATGAGGGGCGTTTTCTGGTGTAAATCTTGATGCTTGCCAGATGAGTCATACTACTGCTGAGCCGCCGCAGTACTCCCTCTTAGGAAGTGATGCTTTTCTTCCTCCCATTACACGTGCACCACAGACCCCAGATCAGCGGAGAGATAAGGCCTCTCATGATGACAGAGATATTAGAGAGGGATATGCGGAATAAATTTGTGCTGTGTGTGCTATGACGACTTTCTGCTCAGATGTTGCGGGTTGAGTTGTGAATATCTTGTGTTTCCCAGGTTGTTGAAGCAGAGTTATGGCTGGGCCAACTGTGGGTTAGCAGGGATGAACTGGGTCTTCATGGCTAGAGTGTTATTGGCAGGGTCTTTCAGGTTTGGTTTGGGTTGGGGCTGGGTTTGTTATGTTAGGTTTTTGTGGTTGAGATAGGGAGGGGAGTGTTGGGGAGTTGCTGTTTTTTTTTTTGAGGGGGGGGGGGGGGTTAGAAACTAATCTGAAATCTCAGTGCAAGGTTGCTTGAGTGAGGAGTTATTTTGTATTTCGAGGTTACTGGAGTGAGTTTGCGTTATTACTGCAGGCTTTCTGTGGGGTGGGTGAGGTTTGGGTCACTGCGTTGCTTGAGCTGGACTGGCTCTTTTCTTACTGGGTTGTTGGTTCTGAGCCGGGTTGATAGTGTTGGGCTTTAACCGGTTCGGTATTGATCTTGGCATATGGCCCGTGGGGGAGTGCTCTGGTTCTGACTCTCCCAGACAGTGGTGTTATGTCTTCTCTCCTGTACTGGGTCCAGAGCCACAACAAGCACTGCAATCTCCCACTCTCCCCTGAGTGTTCCCTCTGAGCATTAGTCAGTTACCATACAAACTCTCAAGGCCATTGCACACTGAGTTCATATTTTCTGTCTAAAATTGTTGCAAGATTAAAAATAAATATGATCTCGCATTGTTTCAATTCTGTTTTCAATCGGAAACCATCTTCCTTAAACTTTAAACCCTCGGTCATTAACGTTTTCAGAATGGGAAAGTTTTTCTGCGCCAGTGAATGAGATTTTCTATGCATAGGGGGAAAAAACACATGCAGAAAAATACAGACTTCAGTGAGCAAAGACCTTCACTGCATTGGCTCTGTGATTAGCCATGGTGAGTTGTGTGTCACAACAAGAGAGAATGAAACAGACAGGAAGTTGAGTGAGTTGAGTGACATTGTGTTTTCCTCCTGTTTGTGTGTGTGTGTTCTTCATAGTACAGTGAATTGTTTGTCATACCCTTTGCACAGACCAAAGTGAGTATATCTGTGTTGTCAAAGTGGGTCATAGTTTGTGTGGTTCAGTGCAACCACCTGCTGACCTGTGTATATCTGTGTTCTGCTTTGTGTGTGTGTTCTGCTGTGTGTGTGCTTGTAGGAGCATGACATTGAGACCCCCCACGGTGTGCTCCATGTGACCATGAGGGGCGTCCCCAAGGGCAATCGGCCGGTCATCCTGACCTACCATGACATCGGCCTCAACCGTGAGTACTGCAGTAGGAGCACCCTAAAGCAACACACAGTCAAAACACTGGAGTGGCGTCACACAACAGGTGTCCAGTGCTACTGTGCGTTTTATACAGTAGATTAGAATGTTGACAGCATCCACGAAATTACTACATACACTCTATGGTATGCAGACACAAACACACACACACACACACATACATACACAAACACACAAACACACACACACACGCTCACATGTTATATGCATTCACATAGTAATATTAGCTGATAATATAAAATGAAGGTCACCTGAAGGACTTAGTTGAAGCTGATGCATATTGTCTTTGTTTTTGTTGTCCATCTGCAGATAAGTCGTGCTTCAACACGCTGTTTAACTATGAGGACATGCAGGAGATCACGCATCACTTTGCTGTGGTGCATGTGGACGCCCCGGGACAGCAGGAGGCCGCGCCGCCCTTCCCCACTGGGTGAGCAGCAGCTCTGGGCCTTTCAGCGTGGACATTGGACACACACACACACATACACACTCATGTGCACACACACACACACACACACACACACACACACTCACACACACACACACACAGACACACACCTTCCTTTCCTGTCCTAGCAGGCTCCATGTCCCCTCTGTGCAAGTTCTGTCTCTATGTTCTGTTACTGTTTGTCTTTTTTCAAAATGGCTTCCATTGCCTTCATAAGAAAGGCTAGTCGTGAGCAGGCAGGAAACACGTAGGGGTCAGATGAGGAGTAGGACTCAGTAATGTCCATCACAGGACTTGGACCTGGATCCTTATGAACAATTTTTATTAATTTTCTTTGTTTTAATTGATTCACTCTTTTTCGTTATGCTACGTAGCTTCCATCACCCCTGCACTCCTCCCTCTCCACCTGTTCCTTTTTGTCCTTCCCTGCGTTTCTCTCCCTTCTTCATCCCTCTATTCTGTGTCTGATGCAATGTGGAGCGCAGGCAGGGTCAGATTCCTCGGTGTGTCCTAATGAGATTCGAGCATCGGGTACTATATGTCCTCCCATACCAGATTTAGACGTGAATCCCAACCAAGGCTGAGTTTACGAAAAGAGCTCATAAATAGATGGAGAGGAGTCAAGGGGTGTGTTCAGTAAGGCTGTGGGAGAGCGTGGGTGCAGGAGGGATCTCTGCCGGATTGGATCAGGCAGATTGGATGAGTCAGACAGTCAGCTTGTCACACACACACACACACACACACACACACACAGAGAGAGAGAGAGAGAGAGAGAGAGAGAGATAGGGAGACTTACACACACACACACACACAGAGAGAGAGAGAGGGAAAGAGGGAGAGAGAGAGAGAGACTTACACAACACACACACACACACACACACACACACACAGCCATCAGCTCCCAGTCTGAGGAGCATTGGGTAGATGACACACTAGAAGGGCTATCGGGACCAATGGTGGCACGGCATCTGATGCCTCATGTTCTCTTCTGATTCATTATGCCATTATAAACAAGGCTCATAATGACACAGTGCAGTTTCCAACTTCCCACGCAAATCAACAAGTCTACTGCATGCTACAAGGCTTTCAGTATTGGCCAACCTTCACTGTTTTAATGTTTCTTGTTTGTATTATCTATGTCTGTGTGGTGTGTGTGTTTGTGTGTGTGTGTCTATATAGATGTCCACAAATCTAATTCAGTCATATAACTTTCTAACTGTCAAAGCTATCTTTCATAAATAGTAACACATTGTGTGTCTTCAAATTTCCCCACTGTCAGATTGATGTTGTACCGTACCTCTCTCTCTCTCCCCACAGGTACCAGTACCCCGGCATGGATGAGCTGGCCGAGATGCTACCGTCTGTATTGACTCAGCTGAGGTGAGTAAGTGTGTGGTGTGTGTGTGTGTGTGTGTAGCACAGCAGGCCTTGAGGCCTCGTTATTATGACAGTCCTGCTGCCCTGTGGAGTCGGCGTCACACAGACCATGACAGGAGAGGGATGGGGCTCTTGTTATGTACTCCCACGTGAGCACATATCTTTATGGCAAGTCTGCAACTAATGATGCATTAATGGTATATGAATAATTGATAGTGATGTGTCAATGATGTCTTAATAATCTGAATGATGAATGTGTAATCACTGCAAAAGAAGAGAGATTTGATTTGACCAGTGTGCGTAATGCTGTCGAACCAAAACTAGTGACCTTTGCTGTCTTGGTCTGGGTGTAGAGACACCCCCATGGAGGCCTGTGCGCTGCTGACATACGTTGAATGTCAAGATGAGAGCACCCACACAGTGTAACCTAGCCAAAGTCATAAGCAAAACCACAAACTACCCCAATCATGAAGAATGGACACACGGCTCATGGCCATCTCTCTCTCTGTCTTGCTCTCTGATTGTTGGTGTCTGTCTTAAAGGACCCTCCCACACAGTAGCACAGATGAGTAATGATATTTTGAGCATAGTTAGAGGCTGAAAGTAGCGCTTTACTTTGACGTAGAGAGCTTGCCCCCAATGCTAGGCTACAGTATATGTTGTTTCCTTGCAAGACCATTCTGGTCTTACTCAAAACTACTCCGATTAACATCATGTTGGTCCCCAACGGAAGTCTACACTCATTATATTCAGGGTTCATAGGTCATGGAACTTCTGGAAAATCATTGAAATTGAATAAAGTCTATTCCAGACATGGAAAGTCAGGGAGGGAATTTTATCATTCGTGGGGCAAAATCATGGAATATCAGGGAATGTTTTTAGCAGTTTAATATGTACTTGCCAAAATGTTAATGCAAATATATTTCCAGGCAGAATTGGTATTTATCTGGTAATTAGCTTTACTGCTGCTTGAGTGGTTGTGGTTAGTCCAACTTTGTTTATTCAAAGCCCATTTATTCTAGCCTGACGAGCCAGACCCACATTAAAATGTAGGGTCTGGGCACTCACCGTTCGCAGTGCTCAGTCCGAGGGGCGGGATAATCGGTTGTCTTTCAAATTCTCTCTGCACGCAATAGGACAGCGCTATGAGTCCCATGCATTTCCCACCAGCGGAGCTAGTTGGCTAGTTCAAACTTTTCGAAGAGTGGGTGCGCACATCCAAAGTAAAGTTTTCTGCAGGTGCCAGACAATAGTATCAGATAGTATCTTTTTCTAATAAATAAGATAAATAGTATCTTTTTCTATAGTTCAAACTTTTGCCAACTTAATAAAAGCTTAACTCGTGTCACACTGTTCGCCAACAGCAACATTATCTTATTTGTTTTCAAGTAGCAGGGAATTCAAGCCAAACCGTTGCAACTTTGCCATCAATAATTATGTTAAGCCCGCCTAACGACTCTACATACACGATTTGATTGGCCTGATAGAAGTTAAATTTTTCGAGCTCACAAGCCAACGGAGAGTTGCTAGACTAGCCCGCTAGGGTGTGTCTAGATTTCTAGGCTACATTTATTCATCTCTCACTCTAAAAAAAGTCATAGATTCTTGAACGCTATGCGGCTACTCTGAAATCTTTGATCGGTATATTGTACTATTCATTCTATAGTAAGTCATGGAAATTCAGGTTTTTCGTCAGGGAAAGGTCATGGAATTTTACATCTGACTTAGAGTGCGAACCCTGTATATTATTATACAAAAATGGACCTTAGGTTGTTTTTAGACTGGAGGGTTCCTTTATATGTGATTGCACATCTTATTCACTGAAGGTTGTGTGTGTGTGTGTGTGTGTGTGTATTTTTTCTGTTGTCCACAGGATTAGCAGTGTAATTGGTATCGGTGTTGGGGCCGGAGCATACATCCTAAGCCGATTCGCTGTGAGTCCAACTCATCCCTTACACTGCTCTTTAGACACTTTAATGAATGCATAGTTTATTAATTACACTGGAAATTCCACGTTTTCCAATTTCCCAGCAAATCTGTTGTTTATTTAATGGGTCATGTATAAATGAATGAGCTGCACTGAGTTGCTTTCTCTGCTTTAAGATGGCTGTCCTCCTCTCTGTTGAACTACATGGCAGAGAAATTTGCATTTTTGTTTAATTGGTTCCCTGGCCTATACTCAGTCTGAATATTGATCCGGAATCTGTTCCTCTTTATTTCAAGAAGTCTATGCTCATAGGGTAGATTCCAGGAACAGGCCTATAGTGAGCCACATCTGAAATATTTCATCTTTTGCAAGTCCCAATATGTATTCAAACTAATGTGCCTGTGTGAAGGGCACATATTGCTTTTCTGAATATGCAGCTTTGCATAATTACTTCTGTGTGATAAAACCAGCATATTTCATGGACTATTTATCACTGTCAGCTGTCTGGAACTACATACACACACACACAGGCAGATTAGTACATTTTCTCTCATCTGCAATATCAGTTTTACCAGGAGATTCACTTCTCTTTCTCATCTCTGGGGGGGGGGGGGGGGGGGGGGGTCCTGTTGAAAGATTGATGCAGCTGAGGAAAAGATGAGTAGGGGGGAGAGCCAGTGGAGGGGCTGCTTGCACCTGCTTGACCCCCCAAATCCTGTTTGGCTATGTTTTTATGGACAAACATAGCGCTTAAACACAAGCTATATATTGTCATATAACAAACTAAGCAGATTGGGAGACCTGCAGCTGAATTGCCTGAAGGTAATACAATATACCTAAAGCCTCTGTCCCATGGTACCAGTAGCGGTAATTTACTGCTGAGTCTCTGGGCTTTCACCTGGGCGTAGTGTGATCATAAATCTCGATTTAAATAAACAATCTGAGAGCTAGAGCATCGTGACTGTGGCAGACCTGCATTGCACAAGGCACCCTCTCTGTGTATGTCATCAGCTTAGCCTTTTTTAGAGACCAGAATGTTCTCTCTCTCTCTCTCTCTCTCTCTTTCTCTCTCTCTCTCTCTATCTGTCTGTCTGCTGTAGCTTAACCATCCTTCCCTGGTCGAGGGCCTGGTACTCATCAATGTGGACTCCTGTGCCGAGGGTTGGATTGACTGGGCCGCCTCCAAGGTGAGCCTTTAATCTTCTCTATTCACTGCAGTGCAGCTGATATGGATTTGACCGTTTGATGCTTTCGTCAGTGAATACAAATGACATGAGATTCTGCATGTTTACGTACACATTCCAGCAGCATGGAGCAGATTCATTGCAATAGAATGTTCAATTGACACAAAATGGCAGACAAGACACTAAATACATTGCACAAATTATACACAAAGAGTTTTTTTTTTTTTTTTTTTTAAGAATCCACAGCGTAGCACTGAGGGTTGTGATGATTGTATAATACCTTTTTAAATGTTAATTAAGAGTGTTCTAATATGATGATGTGAGAGAAGGGAAGGAACAGGAAGGGAGTGGAACATGCTTTAATTTGCCTTTTCAGCTTTCCGGCTGGACTAGCAGCGTTGTGGACAATGTGATGGCTCACCACTTCAGCACTGTGAGTACTGCTGCCTTGTCCGAAGTGTGTATATTCATTCATCTTAAGGCTGAGTTTTTCCATCTAGTATGCTCGGATTTAACATCAGCCTTTTTCTATGTCCTATTCTGAGATGTTTGCCAAGGGCTTTGGTCATTCTGAATATATTTCCAACTCCCGAGTCTATTGTGAAGAAGAATAAAGATTTTGATAACAGTAGGCTATGTCCAAGTCTTTAAGAAGATATTTGATCATTTAGAATAATAAGTGTTTCTGTAATTGGTTTGAGATGTTATCAAGGTACAGATCTGCATTACCTTTTCATTAAGAATAACTTAATTAATCAGTAAAATTGGCTCATTTAATCCGGCCCCCTAATCACCCCCAGTGTAATTGGCTCATTTATTAATTCCCTCACTCTCCACCTCAAACTGCTGTGTGGTGAGCTCTCTGGCACAGCTGGGTGCTAGTTAATACATTGATGATAGTTATTGGGGTTCCCCCTTCACTGTACAGTGCTTTGGATGCCTGGATAAAGCGCTTTATGTAAAGTGTGGTGAGTGTCGCTGGATCCGGTGAACCAGACTCCTGGCCTGATCTCTGAGTCCAGTGGTCTCTGTTTGCCCTCAGGATGAGCTGACGGACAACATGGAGCTCATTCAGACCTACCGGCTCCACATCGCCCAGGACATCAACCAGGACAATCTTGGCCTCTTCTGCGCCTCCTACAGCAGGTAATGACCCACCGAGGCACCCTTACACCCCTCCCCATCATCCTATCCCTGCTCCTTAGGGAAATCATGCCACAGCTGCCGTAATGAGGTCTTATTGGTCTATTGCCTTTTGCAGCCGCCGTGACCTGGGTGTTGAGAGGCCAACTGTGGGCCTCAACGAGGACACTGTGAACACGCTGACGTAAGTGGAGGTTCTGGACTCTCATACTGCTACAGTGGGATATGGCAGTGGGGTGGTGGTGGGTGTTGTTCTTCATTTGTGACCCTTCACTCTTGCCATACAGGTGTCCCTCTTTGCTGGTGGTCGGTGATACATCTCCTGCCGTTGATGCAGTGGTAAGTCCCATGATTCAGGGCTGACATTAGGTATTTACTGGCTGCTAAGTTCTTAGCATATCAAGAATGATCACATCCAACTGTAACAGGCTGTGATTCACTGTTCCAGTAATAACATTCTGCTTACGCTATATGCATAAAAATAGACACTTAATACTAAAGAAATTGGGGCTCTTCCCTGAAGAGAGGCAGGGGAGAGCTAGGGGATTTCTAAAGATGTATATGACATGTATGTGGTAAGATTGTCGCTGCAACTCAAATCTCTCATGTGACTGCACAGGTTGAGTGTAACTCGAGGTTAAACCCAATAAAGACCACCCTCCTGAAGGTGAGAACACTGGTCAACTGGCTCATTCAAATGCAAAAAAAAACATCTCTTGAATATTTTTCACTAAGTACTTCACCTTCCTTTAATGTTACATTTAAACACTCAATTTAACATACAAACTCAATTTGTATGATTCATATGAATTCCACCACGGTGTGCAGTATTAACACTCTACTCTTTCCTTTGGCTGTGTCCCTCTGAGCAGATGGCTGACTGTGGTGGTTTGCCCCAGGTTGTGCAGGTGGGCGGCCATTATCTCTGTACTATTTACTTGCCGTTTATAAATGTGTGATGTTGCATATAAGACCGTTATTATTTACACCATTAGCTCTTTTTATATCTGTAATCAAATTAAAGGCCAATGTTAGTTAAAGGTATTAAAGGCCAGTGGTTATTAATATTAAAAACTAGTCTCAAGCAAGTGTCAATGATTGTGGAAATGGTTATGCATTTTACCACCAAATGTATCTTTATACAAATGGTAATAAAATATTTCTTTGACAAATCGGTCTTGACTGAAATGCATTTTCAGGAAACGTAACCAGTCAAAATTCTTCAGAATTGGTGTATTACCTTAACAACGTATACCCCAAGACTTTAGAGAAGTTATATTTATATTTGTTTTGGTAGAAGTATGGCTTTTTTTGAGAATAGATAAGCACTTAATGCCTTTCTCTACCAAAATATCTGTAGGACATATTGTTGATATATTGAATATTTACAAAAATAAAAAGCAATTTTGTTGTAAACTAACAGTAATTTCATTTTTCCTTCTCCTTCTACTATAGCCTGGTAAACTGGCAGAGGCCTTCAAATATTTTGTCCAGGGAATGGGCTACAGTAAGTAAAAAAAACTTTTCATTTTGCTTTCCAAACAAAACTTTCAAACTTGTTTAGTGTAGCATCTAGTTTTTCTGCTGCCAGACAACAATTCTTTAGCCAAGCAGTATTTCTTTTCCGATGGATTGAGTTGAGTTACGATTCGTGTGAAAAGCAAGCGCTGCTTTTGAAGCAATTTCGCCTCAGTCTTTGTCAACCACGGCAATGAAAAGCTCTGGAGTGCAGCCAGCACTGCGCTAATAGAGAAAGTGCTGTTTGTCACTCCCATCACGCAGTCTGGAGCCTCTAACTCTGTTTCCTGTCTCGTCTCCACAGTGGTCCATAGCCCCAGCTGTAAGTAGGAGAACCACCACGTTTCCTAGCATGACTTGCATTTATAAGCTCTGTAGAGCAGTTGCCTGTTGAGAGTGTGCTGTGTTTGTTTGCCTAGTGCCTCCGTTTTTCGAAACACAACAATGTAAGATGTAACTTTCCTTTTGATGAGCATTGTGTTGTAGCCTTATGGCCGCATCCACAGCCCAAATTGATTTGAATGAATGCATGCAAAAACAACACAATAAAAAGCATTTGTGCAAAATCTACAAGGGAAGTTGCATTGTCACTGTTGTAATATACTTTTTAGTGTTTGTAATATCAGGCTTTGAAGTATCTTGAAAGGCATCATACTAAATAAATGATGCTGGTATTAGATGTATGGTATGAATGGTGTTTATTTGTTCCTGCACACAAAGCAAGTGTTGAATGATTGAATGGCGAATGCAGATTTTGCGCTGCCCATTTAAGCCGTTCTCTTTTCCCATGGCTCCCCTCCATTTGGATTGCAGCTCAAAGGTCTGCTAGCCCTGTGCTGGGGCACCCTGAAGGGGGAGGGATGGGGGGGACGCGCAGGGGGGGCGGGCATTATAAAGCCTTCAGGGTGGAGGACTCTGCTGGAGAAATGTCAACAGAGGATTAGTGAAGGAAAGAGGCTGGCATCAAATGCTCATTCACACAAGATAAAAAAATGTCTTCCATCCAATAAATAATAATGTTCTCAAAGCATATTATTTACAATATGTTGATGTGTAAAGGTGTTAATGTTCCTCTTTGTTTATACATAACTTCCTTTCAGTCCATGATTTTGACAGAGATGTGTAGGTATAATCTGTGAGATATGAGATGTGTTGGTGTCATCACATAGTCATGCTCATTTAATCATCACACACGATCTGTCTCGTTTGCACATCAGGAATAATCCTGACCATTCTCTTTTAGATGTCACTGAATAAATAACTTGGTTTGATTGCACATTGAAAGCAGATTTGTCAGTCACAGAGTTGTGAGAAGATTTTATTCTTATCACCAATATCTGTTGAGTCTGTGGATTTAATTATGAGCAAAATTGGCCACTGATTTTTCTCATCTTGACTCACTTCCTTTAGCAAGCAGAAGTGTACACCCTGAGATCTTTTAGTTTAGTCATGTCCTCAGTGCAGTGAGAAGTTATATAGAATATTTGAAGGGACATGTGTGGGTTTATACTGTTAATGTAATTTACTAATTTAATAGGCTAGCAGCGTTACCTTGGCAAAATAAGTAAAACGTTCCACTTCCTAGCTAGGCTGATATTGATAGTGTGAGGGACTATACTTAAATGTTGCTGTCTGACGGGAAGGCCTAGTAAAGAAAAAAGGGACCTGGTGTTTCCTCTTCTCTCACGGTAAAGCAGGAACACCTTCCAGATTTCACCAGAAATGACACAAGCCCACCATTTTCTCAGACGGAGTTGTCTCCCTGTACATGCACACACACACACACAAAATATACACATACACTCCAGGGATGGAAATTAACACCCGCCACCAGCCAAATGCAGGTGAATTTGTGTAGGCCTACTGGCGGGTGAATTTGGTCAACTTATGGTTACTGACGGTTAAAAGTAATGTTACTAGTAACCTATTAAAAGATACAGTCCCCTCAACTATCAGTGAGCTGCAATCTTCCACACAACATAGGCTCAGCGCTTCATGCGCTAGCAAGATCTGTGCGCTAGCAAGATCTGTGCATCTTCACACAGGCTAATGTCCTCACGCAAATAGTTGGAAGTGGCCCGCATAGGCTACTATTTTAATCCGGCCCGCTAGCCTGACGAGCCAGACCCACAATAAAATGTAGGGTCTGGGCACTCACCGTTCGCAGTGCTCAGTCCGAGGGGCGGGATAATCAGTTGTCTTTCAAATTCCCTCTGCACGCAATAGGACAGCGCTGAGTCCCATGCGTTTTCCCACCAGTAGAGCTAGTTGGCTAGTTCAAACTTTTGCCATCTTAAAACAAGCTTAACTCATGTCACACTGTTGGCCAACAGCAACATCCATCTTCTTTGTTTTCAAGTAGCAGGGAATTCAAGCCAAACCGTTGCAACTCTGCCATCAATCATTATGTTAAGCCCGCCTAACGACTCTATACACAATTTGATTGGCCTGATAGAAGTTTAATTTTTCGAGCTCACAAGCCAACGGAGAGTTGCTGGACTAGCCCTGGAAGCAAATGTAATTTGCTGCCGCTAGGGTGCGTCTAGCTTTCTAGGCTACCGGCCCGCCACACCTTCACGGAAAACTATGACACGGTGCTATTTAGACCTATAAGGCAGGCAGACACAAAGGGCCAGATGTTCGTACATTTGCGAACGTAGAGTTATCAGCGCCATGGCCAGCCCGCTTCTAGCCTACTATTCCAACTAGAACATGCTGAAAACATGTTCATCTTCATGGCTAGTTTGTTCAGCAATAAGGTTTTGCTGGTCATTTATCGTGATTTCGCACCCGTAATACATTGCTGTGACGACACGATCCATCAAAAAACCCATAGACAATCGGACTGGACTTTCAATGGCACTACAGAGTGGGCTGATCTCAGTACAGAAAAGCTACATGTTTATTGGCCACAAAATAGTCATTTCCAGGGAAGCCCGGCGTCTCTGGGAGTGAATGGGACAATGGGATGGCATGGACGCCGAGCTTCTGTATGATGATTGGAGGAACCGTCATAGAGGCTGGACTCTTTTTGATTGACAGCATATGTCGCGATCTGACAGGAAGTGGTTCAAGTTCAAGGGATGCGTTAATGTTACGGTACAGATCCACTAGCACTTCACTTCATTTTGTCGTGTCGCATTCCACTCTAGTCCTATGGGTGACGTCAAGCGACTTTAACGCGCCCGCAAAGCATTCCGGGAAGGCAGTGCTGCATTTGAAAATATGTCGCGCGTCAAAAAGCTGGGCAAAGCCCATCTTTATGCAAATGAATCCGTTGAGGCCATCCTTAAAAATATTTTTGTTTGCAGTAACAGCCAAAAAAAAATAAAAATGGGTCGGTAGGTAGGTCAATATTTTTTTTTTCAAGATTCAAACTAAAAAAAAAAAGTACAATTTTGGTCATGGTGATTACATAGGAATGAATTTACACAAATGTGCATATCGTGACGTAACTGACTGGGTCTGCAACCCGTGCCTTCAGGCGCACCATTGCAAACCTCATTCTGATGCAGGTTATATAGACCAGCCTTTCTCAAACTTCTTTGACCTGAGGCCCGGTCATGGCAGACTTTGGGGTCATAGGGCTCATCTACATGTACCCAGAAAGAAGGCTACAATAGCTCTTGGCCACGTTATATTGAAATTTGACTATACAATACTCAATGCTATACAGTGTATTATACAGTCTCTGCTCTGTTTCTAAGGAAGTTCTAAAAAACAACGTTGTTCTATTAAGTTTCGGAGCTTTGATACCAACGTTATCGATTAGTTTCAGTTTCTCTCGCGCAGACGCGCATTGAATGAATGCTCATACCACCGCTTAATTGTAGGGCTCCATGTTTAATGACATCGATAGCAGAAACATTTGTTTTCTTTTTTCGTCGATCCGCGGTTTCTTGATCAACTGCGCATCAAATTATCAGATGAAGCACCGGGCCTAATTTCACTCCACGACTCCGCGGACCAGCAGTCTCCATGTTGCGGACCCATATTTTGAGAAATGCTGAATAGACCACAACCAATTTCAATACTCCGACACGGTCACCGTTAGACTAGTGGGGAGAAGGGAAGAGAAAAGATCTGGCCACAGTTCTTCCAGAACTTCGTGCCAAGTAAAAGTGTTATCAGTTTATGTGAATGAAACGAAGCGTAGGCCATAGTGTGACATTGCGTAAAACCAATGGTGTAGAGATGACGCCACAGGGTTTTATTTAAGTGAGCCACGTTTGCATGTAGGCAATTTATATTCACAATACTTGGGCCTACTAAAAGAAATATTATTTTATTGTATTTGTATTGGTTGTTTAGAGTAAAAAAAAAACAATCGGTCGGTATTAACGCAAGTTTACAACCAGCAAGTCGGTCGGACTAAAAGGGGAAAATAATAAATATTTCGGTCGGTTCTAAATTGACAGGGTCGGTCGGGTTACGGCAAATGAAAATATTTTTAAGGATGGCCTGAACGCGAGGCAACTCTCCAATGAAAGGACGAGGTTGTAGGTCCTTTGTTCTACCACAACGGTGCCTGTGAAACTTTGGTTCCGCTTACAAGACAAATAATGTTTTAACGATCTCTTCCACGACCACCTAGTAGTCCATAAAACAAATGAAACTAGGATTTGGATGAATATATTGACTGTTGGTGTTTCTGGTGAGGATTTGAGATTGCATTGAGTAGTTTAAATAAAACAAGATTTCGAAATGGCTTGCATAGTTTGTTTAGGCTATTAATGTGTTGTATACTGTTAAGTACATGCCTAAAATTGTGGTCCATTTGTGGAAAAACACTTAAGATACGTTAAAACGAATTGAATATGAGCTGGTAACTGATATTTTAAATGAAACGCCCACACACGACTGAACGAGGGGAGGCAGCGCGACCCCATGCATATGTCGTGTCGTGCAAGTGGATCGGTACCGTTAGTGTTGGCAGGTGAAGTCGAGAGGCAAGGCAAGTTGCAGCTCAAATTCTCATAATTTGGGAGCAATACAATCGGTTTCTATTTGTCTTTGTAAATAGCATACTGTAAATAAAACCGTAATGTGGAGTTACAGAGTTTGTGACTTGCTTTTGTTTCAGTTGTGTATTTAGGCTAAGTAAGGTAGGGCGCTATTATAGGCTACATTATGTAGCGGTGTAGGCTACATTATGCCATGTCTGCCATGCCAACTCTATAGCCTACTGTTTGGCCTATTCTGGGTTTTGGGATAATTTTTGCCCTCAAAGAACAATATAGCACCTTAATAATATTCATTTAATTGACCATTTTTATCAGAGCTTCCCCTGTTCCAAAGAGCAGCAATCACCACTGCTGTATGTGACAAAAAATGTTTTAGCTTAGAAACTGTGTAAGATCGCTTAGAGCACCTTTAAGGTTGCTTTTGATATACAGTAGTACAAAGACACAAAACTGGTGCTCTGAATAGCGGTTCTGTTGCAATTTGGATTAACACCTACTTTTACAAGGCAGAAATATTTCAGTGTTAAGGTTGCTTTTGATATAGTACAAAGACACAAAACTGGTGCTCTGAATAGCAGTTCTGTTGCAATTTGGATTAACACCTGCTTTTACAAGGCAGAAATATTTCAGCGCAAAACAGACGTGCGCTTTCATGGGCAGTTTTCGTACATACAGGGGAATACCTAAGTGCATTTTACGCTTCTCCTCGCATCTTTTTACACAAAACTCCCACTTACCCCTGACCCTCATGAATGCATATGCATGACACGGAAAAGTGCAAATTGCCATTCTCAACTCCCACGGCAGGCAGTCTGCACTTTTACCTCTGTACTTACCTCACCATGTTTTTATGTGCACATTGCGAAACAAATACGCCTGAAGCAGGTGCAGAAGCGTTAGTTCATCTGGCCCAAAGTGTGTCCAAATTCAATTATTCTTCTCTGTTGAACTACTCGCGAAGTACTCATCACACAGATATCACATGAAAGAGCTTTTTCTCAGAGATGCTAGGCACTATTTGCTGTGATACACGGTTCGCTACTATTCTGTATACAGCTCTGCGCCCATCTTCACACGCCCATTCGTCTCAGTGGAATATCTCACAAACTCTTCACTCAACACAGGACAAATCTTAAATCAAAATAAACAGCAGACCTTACCGAACACAAAGGTGTAATGCATTTCCCTATACAATAAGCCGTTCCAGAGTAACCCAGTTTTGCAATTGTAGGACATTTCAACATGATCTCCACTGTTGGGCTCCAGAATCCACCATCCACATTGGCAGGTGGACAACATATTTCATTTCCATCCCTGACACACACACACACACACACACACACACACCGATGTTCCACCTGTGGTGTTTGTTTCCCATCTGTCAATAAAGCTGAGCATGTCTCAGCTTTACTCCTTATCTCCAACTCCTTATCTCTCCATCACTGTGTCTTTCCCTTCCTCCCTCCTCCCTCACCCACCTGAATCTGCTCTCTCTCTCCAATCCAAACAGTCCCCTCTCTACTGCTCAGCCACCTCAGCACCGAATCAGGTACCAGCATCTGAAGAGTGGCACTTCAGGCAGACCAATCAGATTATTGCTGGCTTTTCTGCTTCCTGTTCAATCATTCAACCACTTAAGATGTATAAGTGTGCCTTTATATGTGTTTATGTTATTTCTTATTTTTTCTATTTTCATTTTTAGTCTTTAGAGGCTTTTATGTTTTTAGATATTGGTATGGATTACAACCATATCCTGGCTGGCTCCTATGTTAACTACAAGGATTATTGTTGATGTTACTGTGTTAGTCTTTTTTGTTCTTTTTGTTTGCATGCTTAGTATTTTTTGCTGGCTGACATGTCTTATAGGCGGGTTGAGAAATTAAGAAACCGTTTGAGTATTTTATTTTTACTGATCGTGACTGTTGCTTGCTGTTTGTATTTGTATCATCTGAGTCGTGTGGGAGAAGAAGGATCAGATTTTAACTTGCACAAATGAAAACATGCTCACAGTCGCATATTTTCACTGTCCCCGGGAAAATGTATCATGTATATTTTTTTTGACATTTCGCGCTGAATGAGGAAATTGACAAAGATCATTGTTGTCCTTATTACACAAATAACGGGAACCTCATGAATTTCTATGAACCATTAATGGATTTCTTGTCTTACCTCTCCCTTTCTCTCTCTCTCTCTCTCTTTCTCCCTCCTTCTCTGTGTCTTCATCTCTCTTGCTCTCCGTCTCCCTTCCTATCCCTCCCTCTCTTGCTCTTCCTCTCTCTCCCTATCCTTATTTCTCTATCTCTCTCTCCCTCCCTTTCTCTATCCCTCTCTCAGTGCCATCTGCTGGGATGACTCGTCTGGGCCGCTCCCGCACCACCTCCTCCTCCAGCATCGCTTCCATGGACAGCAGCCGCGTGCGCAGCCTCAACAGTCCCCTGGACGGGCCCGGCACCGGGGGCCTGGACAACCAGAGCAGGCCCCAGACCATGGAGGTCTCCTGCTAGGCCTCCCGCCCTCCCCCCTCCCCTCGGCAGGCAGAGCACTGCCCTGAGTGGGCCGCCTCATCCCCACCTTTTCAATCGGTTGTGTGTCCCCACTTTCCCTGGTCCCCATGACAAGGGGCAATGTAATGTGATGAAACCTGATAATATATTCCGTAAATGCGTACAGATATGACTATATACACACATCAGCTCTCTGCACACAAATTCAGGGGGACTGATAGAAGAACAATTTAAAAACATATATATATAGAGAGAGTATATATACAAAAATATATGCACACTCACACATACATACACACACTCTCACATAATCACACATACATAAATACACACACAAACACACAAAGGGTCTTAAGTTATGTGCTTTTTCCACCAAATAATTCCATGTCTGATTATCCATTACAGTCTGCATGTCTTATGTATCTGTCAGTCATCATTTATGGCTGTGTTTTTAAAAATGTGTTTTTAAATGCTCCTTTTTTTATTTACATCTGTGTTGTCCAACCTTTTAAGACTTGATGTTCCTTTTTTTGATGTTGGTTTGCCCTCAGATTTCGTTAATTGTGATTATCCTTTCAGTGGTCACCTCTGTATTTCAAGGAAAAGCACTCAATGAAATAGGGCCAGGCAATGCACATATTATGTAGAGAAAATGTTTTTAAACGAGCATTTTACATTGTTGACACACAATTTATTTCTGTGGCAAAGTAAATCTAACAAGCTTCATTTTGACAAGTACCTGTCTTCTGTTTCGTAGCAACACATAAGCATACTGTAGCCATAGTTACCAATGTGCTGCATTTCCTGTTCTGCACTGTAAAATTACTGCTCTGATTATTTCACTGAGAAACTAAGAATGTTCGTAAGCTGCTGTATTGTAAGTGTAACACTACTTTAGATCGTAGTGGTACCTTCCACATGGCCCAACAGAGGCTTGTCAAAGCTCATTCTGATTGTGATACTACAACCTGCACAGGAGCACATCTCAACACGCTACTGTATGTGGAATGTAACATTTCTTTTCATCGAGGATTAAAAAACACATCTTGACAGTAACAAATTGGTAGCAGAACCCCATAATATCCAAGAAAACATGGGCTAACATCATCATCGTCCAGTTACATTCTGCACGTCACATCACTGGCTACTTCCTTTGCCATAACCAACATCATTTGTTTTGTCTGTTTCAGATTGTACTGATTTTATTTAGCAATCAAATCCAGTCATGTCTCTGAAGTGGATATATATGAGGAAAAGTCATCTAGATGAGCCTGTAGCAAATGTGTTTGATCAGTGATGCTTCTCGCTGTGTGCTGATTGGACCCATTTATACTGAACTTACTACTGAATAAAAGCTAGGCCATGTATGTGTCCTGCTTGTTTGTCTATTTTTGTTTAGCCTACACATCTATGGGAATCAGCCTTCTGGACTCTTGAGACAATGATGCTTTACACATTTTGTTCTTATTGATAAGTTGAATGATAATGATTACAGGGGCACTTACACCACTTGAGTCTCAATTACCCTAACTTGCAAGAAGTAGCATCAAACATAACAGAAGGCTTGATAGCTATAATGAATGTTAATGTTACTAATGCAGGGAGGAGGTTATTATTTCGGCATGCATGCATTCAGATCTCAGTCTGTTGCTATTGGGGCTACGGTTGCTGAAGATAGTTAGATTCCTGCAGGTTACCATGGCAAAATAAACTAGATGTACCGCATAGCGGTACAAAATATGACCGCCGCTCAGTCCTGTACATCTATTCCGCGAAAATAAATCACACTTTAATTTGTCTCCATCTTCTACTCCATCCCCCACTCTTGAAACTTTTGTGTATGCTTGTTTGGCATGCCTGAGTGTATGTGTGCGGCTGCACAGAAAGTAGCCTACTGGTGCTGAAAAGGTGAATAGATTGTAGAATAGCCAAAGAAGATGTAGCATTGTTATAAAACCTTTAAAATCTCTAAACAATCACAAGTAGGGCAGTTCATCACAGTTCATCCATTGCAACTGGATTGATGAAAGGTCACTTACACCTGTAGGCTACATTACATTGTATTTGGGAAAAGCAAAAGGTATCAGCATAATGTTATTTATTTATTTATAAACAAAATAACATCTCTGTCAGTTCCATGCCGTTTTCAACAGTTATCAAAAACAAAGGTCATTTTTGGATGGATAGATTTTTTGTGAATGTTTCTTCTTCTACATAAGATTTTAGTCATCTTTAGTTCATGTGATACTTTATTGTCAATAATAATAATAATAATAATAAAATGTATTTATATAGCACTTTTCAAGCACAAAGCACAAAGTGCTCTACAGACAAACAAACAAACAAAACAAAGCAAAAAACAAAACAATAGTAATGATAACAACAATAATAATAGTAATAATAATAATAATAAAAATGATAAAATAGTAAACTACCAAACTACAAACACAAACTTAACTAAATATATATAAAAAAGAGAATAGAAAAGGTATACAGTATAGTACCCAAGACAAAATAAACAAACAAATGATAATAATGATAATAAATTAGCAGAGACATGAGTGGAATCATTCTGTCAGACACCAAACAGGACGAGGACCACAAAAGCGTCACGTTCAAAAGTTTATTTAAGGGTTGGGGGTTAAGGGGGTTTCAGGGGTTCCGGGGGGGGTACAGGAGTTCCAAGAGTCTGCGTGTGTGTGTTCCCCCAGTAGCCGAACAGCGATGGCAGGAGCTGGATGATCCGGGAAGTCCGGGGCTGGAGAACACAGAAGTAGTCGAGCGGGTCCGGGATCACAGGCAAAGAGTCAGAGGCGTTTTCAAAAACAGGCAGGTAACTGGTGCTGGTTGCAGACGATCTGACAAGTGTGGACTGAAAAGCAAGGCTTTATATAGAGGGCATGATGAGTGGTGAATGCAGTGCAGCTGGTAGGTAACGAGGGTGAGGCAGAGCAGAGCAGGAACAGGTGGAGGTCATCAGACTTCAATCAGCACGTGTTACCAGGCAGAGAGAGAGCTCATGACAGAACCCCCCCCCTAAGGGACGGCCCCAGAAGTCCCCAAGAGTGACACCACGTCGGGAGGGCGGAGGGGAGCCGGTGGAGGGCTAGAATTCCTCCGAGCGGTCCGAGTGAACATCCTCATCCTCGGAGGGAGCTGGAGGGTCGTGGACAGAAGACGGGACAGGTACCGAGACAGGGTCAGGGTCAGGCACATGACAGGAAGCCGGGCGGGCAGGACGGTTAGGGACCCCTCTGGGGCGGCCCCTACGGATTGCAGGTTGATCAGGATGCAGACGGTGGAAGTCGGCGATGAGTGTCCGGTCCACAATCCGACTGGCTGGCACCCAGGTTCTCTCCTCAGGTCCATAGCCCTCCCAGTCGACGAGATACTGGAGGCCCCTACCTCGCCGTCTGGACCGAAGCAGGCGTCGAACGGTGTACACCAGCCCACCGTCAACGAGGCGAGGAGGAGGAGGAGGAAGCGGCACGGGGACCAGCGGGCTTTCATGCGTCGGCTTGACTTTCGAAACATGGAAAGTAGGGTGCACCCTCATGGAGGTTGGCAACTGGAGCCGGACTGCGGTTGGGCTGATGACCCTCTGGATAGGGAACGGGCCGAGGAATCGAGGTGCCAGTTTACGCGATTCCACCCGCAGTGGGAGATCCTTGGCTGACAGCCACACCTTCTGGCCAACACGGTAGGCGGGTGCCGGCGATCTTCGGCGGTTAGCCCCAGTGGCATAGCTGACAGCTGACTTGAGTAGCGTGGCACGAGCTTGTGACCAGGTACGACGGCAACGGCGGGCATAGGCGAGGGCAGACGGGCAGGACACATCTCCTTCCTGGCTGGGGAACAGGGGGGGCTGGTAGCCATACACACACTGGAAAGGTGACATACCAGTGGCAGAGCAGGTGAGGGAGTTGTGAGCATACTCTATCCACATCAGTTGTTGTGCCCAAGCCTGGGGTTTGCGAGAAACCATGCACCGCAGCGCCTTCTCCAGCTCCTGGTTTGCCCGCTCGGATTGACCATTGGACTGGGGGTGGAACCCAGAGGTGAGACTCACTGTGGCCCCTAGAAGACGGCAGAACTCCTTCCAGAATGTAGAGGTAAATTGCGGGCCTCGGTCAGAGACAACATCCCTGGGCAGCCCGTGTAGACGGAAGACATGATCAAGAACAGCCTGGGCAGTCTCTCTGGCAGATGGCAGTTTAGGGAGGGGAATGAAGTGTGCCATCTTGCTGAACCGGTCAACCACAGTGAGAATGACAGTCATCCCACCTGATGGTGGGAGGCCAGTTACAAAGTCCAAGGAGACGTGGGACCAGGGTCGTGTGGGCACAGGCAAGGGCTGGAGTAAACCAGCGGGGGGCCGAGTGGAGGACTTGTTCTGATTGCAGGTGGGGCAGGCACGGACGAATTCTCGGACATCCCTTCTCAAAGAAGACCACCAGAAGCGCTGGGCAAGGAGATGGCAGGTGCGGGCGGAGCCCGGGTGGCAGGCAAGGCGGGAGTTGTGTCCCCACTGTATGACCCGGGACCTCAAATTATCTGGGACGAAGAGACGACCGTCTGGGCATGCACTGGGACTGGGATGGTCACGGAGGGCCTCTTGAATTTCCTCCTCGATATCCCAGGTCAGGGCAGCTACGACGCAGGGATCGGGCAGAATTGATGCAGGTTCCTGGGAAGGGGCGTCATCCTTATGAAACTGACGGGAGAGAGCGTCCGGCTTGGTGTTCCGAGAACCTGGGCGGTATGACAGGGTGAAGTTGAATCTGGTGAAAAACAAGGCCCAGCGGGACTGTCTGGGGTTAAGACGTTTGGCATTGCGGATGTATTCGAGGTTTTTGTGATCGGTCCAGACCAGGAACGGAACTGTGGACCCCTCCAGCCAGTGACGCCACTCCTCCAGGGCAAGCTTGACAGCCAACAGCTCACGGTTTCCAACATCATAATTGCGCTCTGCAGGTGAAAGCCGGCGAGAGAAAAATGCACAGGGGTGCAACTTGTTGTCCTCCTCTGCCCGTTGAGAGAGTATGGCCCCGACTCCCACGTCTGAGGCATCCACCTCGACAACGAACTGCCGGTCTGAATCCGGCATCTGGAGGATGGGGGCAGTGGTGAACCGGGCCTTGAGGGTATGAAAGGCTGTGTTGGCCTCTGGGGTCCAGAAAAAGGGGTGTTTGATGCTGGTCAGAGCTGTGAGGGGAGCGGCGACGGAGCTGTAGTTCCGGATGAATTTCCGGTAGAAATTGGCAAAACCGAGGAATTGCTGCAGCTTCTTCCTATTCCCCGGAACTGGCCAGGAGGTAACTGCCGAGACCTTTGCGGGGTCCATCTGGATATTGCCTTCAGCGACGATGTATCCCAGGAATGACACAGTCTGAGCATGGAACTCGCATTTCTCCGCCTTGACATAGAGAGAGTTCTCCAGGAGCCGTCGAAGAACCAGCTGGACATGACGGGTGTGTTCGGACAGAGTTCTGGAGAAAATTAAGATGTCGTCCAGGTACACGAAGACGAATTTATTCAGCATGTCCCGCAGCACATCATTCACCAGCGCCTGGAATACCGCTGGGGCGTTGGTGAGGCCAAATGGCATTACCAGGTACTCATAATGGCCGGTGTGGGTGTTGAATGCAGTCTTCCACTCGTCACCCTCCCTTACTCGCACTAGGTGGTAAGCATTTCTAAGGTCCAGTTTGGTGAAAATAGTGGATCCCTGGAGCAATTCAAAAGCAGAGGTGAGTAAAGGCAGAGGGTACCGGTTCTTCACTGTGACATCATTCAGACCTCGATAATCAATGCAGGGGCGAAGAGAACCATCTTTCTTTCCCACAAAGAAGAACCCGGCACCAGCAGGAGAGGAAGACGGGCGGATGAGTCCAGCTGCCAGGGAGTCCCTGATGTAATCCTCCATAGTTTTTCTTTCAGGAGGGGATAGTGAGTAGAGGTGACCTTTGGGTGGAGCAGTCCCAGGGAGGAGATCAATGGCACAGTCGTACGGACGGTGTGGGGGCAGAGATGTGGCTTTGGTCTTGTTGAACACCTCTCGGAGGCCATGGTAACATTCAGGGACATTAGAAATGTCGGGGGCAGTGCTGGGGGGTACTGAGCCGGGGGGCAGCGAGGCAGCACGCAAACAGGTCAGGTGGCAGGCATTTCCCCACTCTTTCACAGTTCCGGAGGCCCAATCGAGGTGAGGATTGTGGAGACGGAGCCAAGGGTAGCCCAGGATTAGGGGTTGGCCTGGAGAGCTGAGCAGGTGGAAGCGGATGGTCTCTCGGTGGTTTCCTGACACCATCATTGAGATGGGGGCTGTGATGCTGGTAACTGTGCCAATTACGTGACCGTCCAGGGCCCGGGCTGGAACAGGAGTGGACAAGCGATGGCTTTCCAAGCCCAGCTGATGAGCAAGTCCTGTGTCAATAATGTTTGCTTCTGCGCCAGAGTCCACCAGGGCTGCCAGGGTGTGGGTGGAATCAGACAGGTGAAGACAGACTTGGATGAGGGGTTTACGGCTGATGGAGGGCTGAATGTTCATTGAGCTCATCCGGATTCCTCCTACATCTGGTGAGCTCCGGCTTTTGCTGGACAGGTGGCGACTCGATGACCATCACCACCACAGTACAGGCACAAGTTGGAGGTGATGCGTCGCTGGCGCTCTGCAGGGGTTAGGGAGGTGCGGCCGATCTCCATCGGTTCAGACTGGTCCGGCTGGCTAGATGGTGTGGCAGGTGCGGACAGAAGGGCAGTTGGGACACTCCGTGTGCTGGTGGATGGACTCTGGCGCCCTCTCATGACGGCGGGCCTGGATCCTGCGGTCGATGCGGACAGCCAGAGCAATGGCTTCATCAAGAGTGGGGGGTTGATCATGGGAAACCAGCTCGTCCTTTATGTAGTCCGCCAGGCTGTGGAGGAAAGCATCCACCAATGCTTCCATGTTCCAGGAGCTCCGACTTGCCACAGTTCGAAAGTCAATGGAGTAATCCGCAACAGTCCTTCTGCCTTGGCGAATACTCATCAGGATCCGAGATGCCTCGGCTATTGTGGATTCCAAATCGAATACCTTGAGCATCTCCTCTGCGAATAGGTTGAAGGTTGCACATGCTGGGGTCTGGCGCTCGAACTCCGCCGTTCCCCAGAGTCGAGCTCGGCCCGTCAGGTGAGTGATCACGTAACCGACCCTCGCCCCTTCAGTGGCAAAAGTCCTGGGTTGCAGGGTAAACTGGACACGGCAGCTCGTCAGGAACGCCCGTACCTGGGTTGGGTCGCCGCTGAACCGCTCTGGATTGCCGATCCTGGGTTCTGGGGCTCCGGCAGCCACGGTAGCAGTGGACTGGGCAGGAGACTCGGGTGCTGGGCCGGTGAGCAGGCTGGCTGGGGCTGGGCCGGTGGGAGCAGGCAGAGGAGAAAGGTTGGTGAGAAGTTGAATGATCATTGCAAGTTGTTGCTGTTGCTGCTGGAACTGCTGACGCTGGCTCAAGCCGGCTTGAAGTAGGGAGGCAATGTCAGCAGTGTTGCGGTTTACCTCTCTCTCTGTCTCTTCCAGGCGTTGCATGGCGGTGGGTGGTTCTGGTTCGTCGGTTTCCATGCTGGTTCGACCGTGCGCTGGGTCCATGTTTGGTCAGATCGTACTGTCAGACACCAAACAGGACGAGGACCACAAAAGCGTCACGTTCAAAAGTTTATTTAAGGGTTGGGGGTTAAGGGGGTTTCAGGGGTTCCGGGGGGGGTACAGGAGTTCCAAGAGTCTGCGTGTGTGTGTTCCCCCAGTAGCCGAACAGCGATGGCAGGAGCTGGATGATCCGGGAAGTCCGGGGCTGGAGAACACAGAAGTAGTCGAGCAGGTCCAGGATCACAGGCAAAGAGTCAGAGGCGTTTTCAAAAACAGGCAGGTAACTGGTGCTGGTTGCAGACGATCTGACAAGTGTGGACTGAAAAGCAAGGCTTTATATAGAGGGCATGATGAGTGGTGAATGCAGTGCAGCTGGTAGGTAACGAGGGTGAGGCAGAGCAGAGCAGGAACAGGTGGAGGTCATCAGACTTCAATCAGCACGTGTTACCAGGCAGAGAGAGAGCTCATGACACATTCACTATTTAAAAAGCAATTTTATATAAGTGGGTCTTTAGACTAGATTTGAAAACAGCCACAGATGGTGCAGATTTGATGTTATAAGGGAGGCTGTTCCAAAGCTTGGGTGCTCTAACTGCAAATGATCGTCAGTGCGCAAATTAAGTAACAGTAGTCTGAAACGTTATTGTTAATGCACAAATTAAGTAACAGTAGTCTGAAACGAAATGCTGTTTTACATCTAACCAGTGGTGCAAATAACTGACATGTCCAAATGGGCCTTGATGAAATGCGTCGCTACTGTTCATACACATTTTAACGGGCCAAAGTTGAAGAGCTGTTGTCCGTTATTGTTCGTGCAAATATAGGCTGATTCATGTTCCCTTGTATTGTGTAACTGAGGTCCATGGCTAGTCTGGCTTTCACCAGACCAAGCTCAATCTTTTAAGAAATCAAAAAATAAATAGTGGGCAGATCAGGCTGGGTTCACCCAGCCTAGTCCATAGGCACCCGATATTGTTTAATTTTCCGATTGAGATATCCACGCTCTGGCTATTCTAAATGCAAAAATACATCAGGGAGTTATGACAAAACTGTAACTAACAAACTAGATCCTAATAGAAAGCTGTTAGCTTCCCCAAGCTACAGGTAGGCTTATAAGGTAGGCCTATTTATTTACAACATAAATTGTCAATAGGCTATGCTGGCGACACAAATAAAATCTCCTTTGGAAACCAATGGCTTACGCCTTACAGTATCAAGCGGACTTAAACTGCCATATCGTGGCGAAAAGTTGTAATAAAATTCACGCAGCTCCATGAGTCAAGGAAAGCGCGAATGAAGTAGCCACTTCTGAATGGGACCCACTATTCACAGTAGCTTAAGGTGTGTTGCTAAAGCAGCCATAATGAAATGAAGGTGTCATTGTTTGGATACTTCACACACACGTGCTTTTTAATTTCACTTTTTAATTTCATCAAAGCACATCGATTCCCCTCTCACACCCTGCACGCACTTCAAACAAATAAACAGGCGTCTCAGTCTCACGCATGTATAGGCAAAACTGTATCAGACCGGTGTAACGTTGGTAAATCTTCCATTGCACAGAATGATTTTTGTAGCACGTGCAACAAATGACAGTCGAAAGATACAATTACAGTGCTGCTATCAATTTGCTTGGTATAACCGCATTTATAGTTTTCTACAAATGCAATCAATCAAATTGGCCTCCATCACTCAACCAACGCTAACGGTAACATTACCTAGGTCCTTACTGATAATATAAGATTAACGTATACCTGCAGTAAAAACCAAGCATGTCCGATAAACATCCTCAGATTTATTTCGGCTTCAAGAAGAAATGGGAATTACATTTCATGTGAACGTCGTCCTATCCTTATTAGACGTTCTCTGCTGTAAACTACAGTCCTGTAGGCTTCCTACAGTCCATTGCTTTTCTAACCCATTTTTAACTTCCAACAAAATTACGTCTCACTGCAACGATGCGCCATCTAGTGGACAAACGACTACTTATCGCCAATACTGGAAATGCAGCCATGATGATGATGATGAATATTTGGCTTTCTTTTAATCCTACTGAATTTGTAATTATGTATCGGCCGTTCTAATACCGATAGTATGTGGGTGCCTGTGTGTGTGTGTGCATGTGTATATGTGTGCACCGCCATCTACAGGCCAATGAGTGCAAATCACAAATGAGTGATTATGGGCCAGGTTGATGTGGGCCCTTGAGACCAACATACCATAAAAGATTCTTCATCCTCGGTGCCACGGTTCAGGTAGTTATTTAGGAAAAACAGCTTTTTTTGCGGTTCGGGGGGCCCAGCCCGGGGGGGGGGGGGGGTAGTGGCCCCCGGGGACGAAACGAATTTTTTCCGTAAAAGTCTAGTGGGGCTACATACCCACCAAATTTCATGTGCACCGGTGTTTCGGTGTCCCAGGTATCGTTGACCAAAAATTCAGGAAGTAGATGACGGGAAAAAAAAAAAAAAAACTTTGACAATCATTATATGACCGCTTCGCTAGAAATGGAAAATGGAAGAAGCGATAAATAGATACAATTTCAGTCGCTCGCTATCTCACTCAAACACACTCAAATACACTCTCACTTGAAGACAGAAACACACACACCCATCTGTTTCATAGCGTAACCTTCAAAAAGTCAGGTCACTAAGTTTCCAACCGCAAGTGTGTTTTTTTCACGGTCATTTTGAACAACCGCAGCCTTCATGTTCTCAGTTAACTGCTGCTATTTTTAGGCGTCAGCTTGAAACAGTTTCATACCAGCCATTACTGCTGACATGATTTTAGCCTACTGAGAAAAACAGTATGAGCTTAAAGCAAATGATCTAGCCATCCATGTGGGTGTGAGAATATGCACGTATGATTTGTTCAGATTGGTTGTGGGATATTAGACATGCAAAACCATGATATGAATGCAAATCCTAAAAAAAAAAAAAACAGTTCTAAATATCTGAAATTAAATGGCTGTAGCAGTTTTTCTCAAAACCAGTTACAGGGACTACTGACACATTACATTAAGCTGCTCTTGTTTTTGGAACTTAAACTCTCTTTAAAATGTTTTTTTTTTTTTTCAAATACATGCATTTTAAAATGTACATATTTAAATGTTTTAATTAAAATTTGAATTCTCTTCTAAATGTCAGCTTTTGAGTGAGACTCAAACAGAGGTGCTGTTTCTGTTTGACACAGTGAGAGGTGTCAGCTTCAGGCACGACCTTGTCTGACGTTTTTCTCTCACTTCAGGAAGCTGCTTCGCAGCAGAGTGACAAAACTGACAAACAACAGACGTCCAGCTACACTTCAGAAGCGCCGCGGCCGAAGCTGCACACAGATCATCACAACAAACCCAGGGTGCAGCAGGTCTTTGCCATTTTTCTGTGCCAAATATCTGGTGAACTACCAAATGTTTGATCTTCATTTGTCATGTAACGCCGCAGAGGGACAGTCAGTCATGCACTGAAGTGAGTATGAACTTTGATTCTGTCGTAGATACTTATTTGATTCAGCACCATTATACTCAGACGGCTTGCTCTAAGTGCTGTTACGTTACGCTTTCTGACAGTAATCATATAGTAGGCCATGGTCACCTTTGTGCCAACATCCATAGGACTACTGAACAAACAATACCCCCCCCCCACACACACACACACACTAACTAAGCTTTTAACTTATTCATCATTTTAGATCATTATTTGTCTTGCTTTTAGAGTACTAGAGTGTGGAATGCATGTATGCCTGTGCCTAACCACAAATGAAGTGAAACAAATGAAAGAAAGTTCTCTTGACTTGAGCTACAAAATGTATGAGTTAGATATGTATAACTTTTTTCAAACTGATGACCAAGAATAGCTATGCATTTTGAGTAAGAAACACTGAATAAGTTAGGCCTGCGGTTGGACTTATGATGTTTGTCTATACCTCGAAGGTTGAACTAAAGTCATATCTGTGGATATCAACTTTTATTCTAAAAGTCCATTTGAAAATACATTTTTATACAGAGTATTGCAGGAATCCTTTAAGTTTGCTGCTTGCGCTTGGACAAATTCATACATTTTCGGCTTTCATAAGCAATCATGCAGCATTTTAATACAAGCCCCTTCAGGAAGTGGGTATTTCACACCTGAGGTCTTACTGTGGTTGATAAACATCCTTTAGACTAGTTAACTGTCATACTGACTATATGCATGCTAAAAACACAGAGTACAACATAGAATAGATACACTTCAGTCTCAGTAAAAATTCAAGACATACATACAATTTTATACAATATATAACAGTGTGTTAACATACATATTGTATAGGGCTTTAATACATAGGACTTTCATACACAGTCACATACAAAAAATACTTATGTAGGACTTACGATGCATGTTGAAGGGCATTATGGTATTTAGTATGACCTACACGTGAGGCTTTTTTGTCCTGTAAGGTTTGTAGATGACAATTGTGATTCCTATATGCTCTTTGCAGACCTTTTCCACATGGATAATAATATTACCATATAGCCAAGAGGCACGTACAGGCATCCACACAGACAAACAGAAGAGCATCATGGGAGATTTGCCCAGCAAACGCAGAAGGCCATCCAGCACGTCCAGCACAGAGGACCCAGGCAGCTATGGTGGACAGGAAAACACAACAGGTCAGAGACAGTGCTGTGATCTTTAAACTGTAACCCTAAATTATTATAAGACTGGAATATTAAAAAAAATCTTAAATAACACCAATGGTCCTTAACAATATCATCTCATGTTTCTCAGGTGGCCAGACTGGCTTTTCTGTGGCCCTATATAATTTTCCTCATGACGGTCCAGCAGCTAACACTATCTGTATTGGTGACAGACTAACCATTATATCAGAGTGAGTAGATTATGTCCAGCGTACAAACTTTAAAGTAAAATTGATATAAAACTATGTTATTCGGTGTTATCCCCAACTAATTTATATGCCGTGTGTGTGTGTGTGTGTGTGTGTGTGTACAGTGTTGGCGATATGTGGAAGGTAAAAGTGGGATCAACGGGCAAAGACAGCTACATCCCCAAAACATATGTTGCCAAAGTAGTGAACAAGTAAGTAGCCTACCTATCTCTTGACTCTCATTTGTCTCACTGCTCAGAAGTGCCTGTGGTACTCACTGAAACAAGTGGGAGTTTAACACATACATGTCTTCTAAGTCTAAAGGTGAAAAGACACAGTGTGAATGTTTCTGTGTGTTGAGGGTGGGGGTACAATAACATACTGTTGATTTTCATCTGACGATAACATTTAACTATTGACTTAAAGGGAAACTCCGCTCTAACAACAACCTAGGGTCTGTTTTCGGATGATAACAAGTGTACATTTTCGTTTGGGACCAAAACAACCTCAACTGGTAGGCCTACAGTTTTCAGAAAGACCGGTATTTATAACCAAATAACATGTAGCCTTTGGGGACAATTTTGCTTTTTTAAGCCAATAAATAGGCTCAAAAAAAAACTTTAGCCTAAAAGCAGACAAAGTAGGCCTAAAGACAGGGAATTGAAAAAGACTGTGCAGTTTGTTCAGCATTACCTTGTTCTTCTTCAGGTTGCTGCCAGAAAGTCTGTAGGTTACAAGTATCATCCAGAAATAGAACCTTTAGTTGTTGTTAGAGTGGAGTGCCCCTTTAATATCACATAATCAGTAGTTTTTCGATTTTTATAATTATTTGTCACAAATATGTTTGTCTGCCAGTTGTGTCTGCCCCATTTCACACCTTCAGGGAGGAAATGGTGTGGTCACAATGTACTGATCTGAAAAAAGTTTAGTCTAAATGAGTTGTGAACATGATCATGTTCATGTTGCATGAAAATATTTTAAAGAAATATATCAGAAATTTTTCTGGTCTGATGTTCTTTGAAATACTGAAGCATTCTTTGCGTTTCCTGTCGTCTATAGATGGCAGTATGAAGGCATCAGCCGAGCTAAGGCAGAAGAGCTTCTACTTAGACCTCAGAACCAGTCGGGCTCCTTTATGATCCGGCACAGTCAGACCGCCAAAGGTCAGTCTGTATGAGCACTCAAAGGAGCATTCAACCATCTTATAGAATTGATGTCTCTTTCGCATAACACATCTTTTATATATATTATGCCATTATTGGGAATAAGAAAAAATAAAGCATTTTCATTCATTCATTTATGTCTGAATATGAGGTTTAGTGATGATGTGAAAGCTCTCCAGCAATAATGACAAATGAAATACTTTATAACATTTTCACACACAGGCTCTTATTCACTGTCTGTGGTGCAAGGGCGAGGCTCAGGTCTTGTAGTCAGGCACTACCGGATCCATTGCTTACTCAACGGCTGGTTCTACGTGTTTACCACTCACACCTTTCCCTCCCTCAGCCGGTTGGTTGACCACTACTCTGGTGAGTTAACAGGCTTTTCTATGTAGCCTTCCACTATCTTCCATTTAACTTCAAAAGTTCCTACCTGTCAATAATTGTTTAGAGTATTTTATTCAAATAGCAAAAATATGCATAAAATACTAAAATATGTACTGAGATATGTATGACAGAATGTCACCTACAAGAGAGTTTGTATCCATGGTGCATGGTTTGTCCATAGAGGGTACAGCTCAAAATGAGGTTGATGAATGAATGAGATAAAGCTAACAAAAATGTGTTGCTATTCATGTAGATTCCGTAGACGGATTATGCTGCTTGCTGACAAAGCCTTGCCACATACAAGACTCAACCTCCTCCACAGTACCCATACCAGCCCCTGTGTTTGTCAGAAAACCCACCTTTAACTGGAAGAGAGCAAAAAGGTACAGCACATGTGCTTTGAGCTCAAGTCAAAGGCACAAATGTTTGGTTATGAAACTGTTTTTTTTTTTTTTATGTGGACGAGGGTGATGCTAGCTGATGACACTTACTTCAGTGTGAAATGTATGACTTTTTGCCACTCTTTGTTATCTTGGTATCTTTTCTATTACTGTTGACCGTGGGAACAGTGAAGACTAACATGTTTGGCAACCAACCCCTGATGTCATGTTTTGGTTATGTTTTCTTAGATCCATGATATTTCCCAAAGAGGAGGAGGAGGAGGGGAACTCTGAGGATAGCCCTTTCAGCGAAGGACTTCGAGAGGCCATGAACTCCTATCTCTTCATGTCTCAGGAAGAGCCACTGGACAGCGAGGACTGTGACACAGCAAACGTCAGCCATTAGGAGTTACCTTTTGACAGACTGATAAACGTTTACTGGACACTTTCTTTCACGGTTGTGATAGATTTACCGCATAATACTATCCAAAGTGACATCTCGCATTCTGAAGGAATATTCTTTTTTTTTTGCACAATCCTTTGCTGTGTAATGGACACAGCACAGTGCAAAACTTATGCAGCTCATTCAGAGGTTTAAGGTCATCTTTGGCATTCCTTGCACATTTTGAAGAACCCGCTATCCTTATAAATTCTAGGATACTCCTGGATTCTTCTTAAAATAGCAAGGGGTTATAGCCCAATGAAAATTTTTACAGTTTGGACAATTTTACTGAAGAGTGGCTCAAACAGATGTAGATCTACAATAGAAGAATCTAGTAAGCCTTTTTGACTGTAATACAAGTACAGTAAAAAGCAATCGATCAAAAGTGGGAAGTTCCTTATTGTTGAAGGAATGAAAAACCTGGCTGTACATAATCACAAAGAGCCTTACAGCAGTATAACATATTATATAATGACAGTCTAATCGGCAGGTCCTGATTAGACTGTCCTATACTTGCTCTGTTTTTGCCCTGATTGCTCTTGCTCCCTAATTGACCTGTTGCTAAGCCCCGCCCCCCATTGTTACCGTGTGAAAACTCGGACAAACAAACCAGACTTGAATAGAAATACATTGTGGACAATGGCAGCTGACAGTATATGAAAGCAGACTTTGAGGACGTTTTGGTCGATAAAAGGATTTACTTTCCCAGAAGCTATCAAAAGGGACTTAATTATGCTATGGAGGGGTGTTTTCAAAACTTTAGAATACATACAAGGTGACAAGCAGTTGTGGCGAGTAGCCGTGCAAATCACCTGCAAAACCTACTGACGTTAATGCTAGCTAGCTAGCTAGTGGAAGATTGATACCAGGGGCGGATCTAGAGATTTTTTCCTGGGGTGGCGAAGGGGTGGCATGAGGTTCCAGGAGGGGGCCATGGACATTATTCAAAACTTAAAATTCTACGGATTTCATTGAATATGTTTTGTTCTCTACATTACATTACACGAGGTGGGAGGCAAATCGGAGATGTAGCTGGCGTTTTGGATGATGTGGGTCTTAATATGTGAATTTCTTTCTCTGTGTAATCACTATACAGTCTGTGTAGTCTGTACTTAAATTATACAGTGTCAAAAAGCAATTCTAGGGTGGTTTGGAGGTATGTTCCCCCAGAGAATTCTTTTAAAAAATGACCCCTCAAATGATTTCTTCTAGTTAGTTTTGAGGGAATATGGATACATTTATAAAATAAGCCATCAATAGATTTAGGTTATACCTACCTAACCTAGATTTAGGTTATATGGATTGAAAAGATTCTGATGATTTGGGGGTATTTTTAAAACATGACCCCTCAAATGATGTCTTCTAGTGAGTTTTGAGGGAATATGGACAAATTTAGTCATACAAAATAAGCCATCAGTAGATTTAGGTATCTGAATTGAAACAAGATTCTAATGCAGGATTGTTGCAATGATAACCATGACTGTGACTTTCAAAAAATTTCCATCTGATTCAATAAAGACTAAGTAAGTACCTTCTTAGTCAAAACATTCAGGGCAGCCGTGACTAAGTAAGTACCTTCTTAGTCAAAACATTCAGGGCAGCCGTGGCCCACTGGTTAGCACTCTGGACTTGTAGCCGGAGGGTTGCCGGTTCGAGCCCCGACCAGTGGGCCGCGGCTGAAGTGCCCTTGAGCAAGGCACCTAACCCCTCACTGCTCCCCAAGCGCCGCCGTTGAAGCAGGCAGCTCACTGTGCCAGGATTAGTGTGTGCTTCACCTCACTGTGTGCTGAGTGTGTTTCACTAATTCACCAATTGGGTTAAATGCAGAGACCAAATTTCCCTCACGGGATCAAAAAAGTATATATACTTACTTATACTTATACTTCTTTTTGGATTTATTATAATACAACAATTTAAAATGTACATAACAAGAATGTAATTATTAATCTACCACCTCACTAATAAACATGCAAACACACACACTGGTGGACAGTAACTAAGTACTGGGTATGGGTATCTAATTCAATTATTTAATTCTTTGGAAGGTTTTTACTTCAACCCCCACTACAATTAAAGGCCAAATATCTTTAGCAGGGATTAGAAACGGTTCAAAGAATGAAAATGAAAACCGGAAATTAACACAGTTTTTGGAAGCACGTAACTGAAAACGGGAGCAAAACCAATTGTTCCGGAGTGAAAACGTAATTTTCAATTTTAGATAACCGGTTAATAATAGTATTTATCATTCTGATTAACCTTTGTTTGAATATTATTCAAAACTCCATAGGCTTGGAAAGTCACCTGCCCACACAGTGTTCCCCAGACCCCTTATAAGATGAATTTAGTCAGATGTTATGAATCGGTATCTCCCCTGCATAATTGGCTAGAAGTACTAGTTGCTATTAATATCCAACACTATGTATGTAGTCTAAATTACTGAAACAATTTGTGAAATAAGATACCAGAGACATTAGGCAAATATTTAGGCCTGTCATGCTGGTAGCACCATATATAGGTTAGGCTATTGCAAGGCTTAAAGCTATTATTAGGTCTTATAATATTATAAGACCTAATATTATATAGGTATTATAATATTATGATATCAAATAATGTTTTTGCTCAGAACGAACCTAAATGGAAATCAGTCCCCCTCAGTCCCTGATCTTTAGTGCCAAATTATGTTTTGCCATTCAGAATTTAGGCTACTCACTCACTCACAAAGTGGTGAATAATAAAGTACATGTATACTGTATTAAAGTACCTTTATAAATATCCTATTAAGAAACGACCTCAAACACGAGTGAACAAGCAACATGTTAATTTCTTGAGGACACAAACTTCTGTGCTGGCCTCAGCTTGTTTGTTCATCTACCAGCAAATGATTGAAATCTATCACCCAATGGAACTGGACGATTTAACTGGAATCTAAGCAATTCACTCATGCACAAAGCTTCATATGTGATGTGCTTTGACATCATCAAACGTCTAGCCTAGCCTACTCTGAGTAGGGTTTGTTTGAAAATAGTAGGCTACTTTTACTTATTGTAATTGAGTAGAATTTCAGTCATGTAACTGTACTTTTACTTGTGTAGATTGATTTACACCGTGTATGAAAAGAAAGGAAAAAGAAAAACACAACCGCCACCAGCTTGACACCGATTAGATATTCTAGTTTGATTTGACATAGGCCTATCGACCAAATTTAGATAGTCATAGATGCAGGGAAAGTGGATGCATGACAATTTTGAGAACCCGTGTTGAATTATCACGTGTATTAATGGGTTGACATCGACAGCAGTATTTACAATCAAAGGTTATAAACTAGCGAAACACACAAATAGACTTTAGACTTAAAACGTTAAACGTTAAGCTACGCATGAGCATGCCCTTATTATCTGACCTGACCATCATCGAAAAATTCGATGAGACAGTCTTGCGGATGTAAATGACGTAGACTAACAGTGAGGTTGTTGCCGGGTTAACTGATTTATGGACTGACTATGGGTCTGATTATGGACTTTTTCGAATTGGTGGTCAAACTTACCACTTCGTTGTAGGCCTACAGACCGTTGACACATAGTTGCATGCACTGTGCAATCTGCTGCCAATGGTGAAATTTCGCGGGGGTCACTGCGCTGATGGTGATGGGTGAAACCAAAGATTCTAGAACAGAGCTCTGTTCTAGAATCTTTGGGTGAAACCATTGTGAGGGAGCGGGGGATTCTAAATCGGCGATTTGTGTTTGAGAGGAGTTTGGTGCGGGTTTCACACCTTCTCACAGTCCAACATGTATGAACATAAAATATACTTTTTTAAATGGGGTGGCAACAGGGGTGGCAAGACTGTGTCCCAGGGGTGGCAGTTGCCACCCTTTGCCACCCCGTAGATCCGCGCATGATTGATACAAAGATATGTTAGGTTACATTAATATTTGATGTAGTAAGAATATAGTAGTTGGTTAATGAGCATTTTCATCTTGGGATTTAACAGGGAACATGTGCCCACGTTGTTGGCTTAGTAGCCTAGATTATGTCGAGCTGTTGCAAACGCGAGAGACGTCCTGTAGGATAGGCCTACTGTTGAATGAAATTAAAATATAGGCCTACCCCGTTTTCTAGCCTCTCGGGGTACCGGCTATCAGTATTACACGTCCCCCATGCAAAACGTTTGACCATGGTTATCCGTCGGGGTTTTTTGAGTTAATAAACTCCATAAATAACCATTAATTTGCCATTTTATGCCTGCTCCCTGTTGTTTCCTATGGAGTTGTCCGAGCTGATGTCCGAGTCCTGTTCAGGCTGGACTGTCATTGGCTCATCAGCGTTCTAAGGGTGGCGCTTAGCGACAGGTCAATTGTGCTGTTACTATGTTAGGTAGGATTCTAAAAGGGTGTTCCAAAAGAATGTACTTGTTCACTCATGATGATGACATGAGCAACAAATGTAGGCTACCCCCTTCTGTGTCTGTTTATAGGCTGATACTTTTCAGGGTAAATAATTATATTTTTCCGTTTGGAAGTATTCATTTATTCAAGAGTTTTTTTTGCATTTAGCTGTTCAGCTGAATTGTTACAAATAAGACAAAAAAACATCTTGGCTGAAACTTCCAGATCTGGCCACTGATTATATTTATTCTATTTTCATTCTTAAATGTTTTGTTGGGATTTCCTGATGTGGACGGCAAATGAACGCATCGTGTAACAGACTGACATTTGCAGGCAGGTTAAGGACAAATCCCTAGTTGCACTATAGTAGGTCTATATTAGATACAGTTGAGTGCAAAAGTCTGCATCCTCTTACTCTAAAATGACACAGTATTTAATGCACAGTCTGCATCTTTCATCAATAAAAGTAACAATAATGGCTAAAGTGTGTGAAAATTATACCAGTGTAAACGTTTGCATCCCCCTCCTTTATGGTTATGGGATTTTGCAGACACCTTTCCTTTATGAAATGTTCTGTAATGCTTTGTATTCCCTTTGTCCTTTTCACCTCCTCCAGTATCTTCATGTACCCTCTAGGCAGCTTTTGTATCGTCTCAGGTGTAATTTGAGCCCGTTCTTCTTTCATTTGTCACAAATCTAGAGACACTTTACTGTAGGCCATGTATGGCCTTCTTGAAAAATCTGTGCACATTTTCAATAATAATCAAGTATGGAGACTGGGAAGCCCAAGCCAAAACTTTCATCTCAGTCAGTAGAGAACATTGTGCAATATGCACATCCTAGGTGCAGGACAGAAACAACAAAATAGTCCACACACTTCATGATTTTTTCCCCCTTTTGTTTTATTTGTCATGCTTGGCTTAAATTAACGTTTCTAAAAGTTAATCTAAGCCAAGCATGACTCAATGAAACAAAAGAAAGAAAAGAATCAAGAAGTGTGCAGACTCCTTTTTAAAGAATATTAACACTTTCATCTCTTTAATGAAACATTCACTGCCTTTTAGCTTTTTGACTGTGGATACACTTTGTTTTAAAAAATCTTTTGATATTGCATTGCATTCAAGTTCGGGTTCTTTATTTCTCATATGTGCAGTGGCCTCACAATGAAATTGTATCCCCCACCTCATGCAGAGACCCAGTGTCTGATGCACGCAAACATCAGGAGCCTTCACTTTAACTGGGAATCTACTGGTATTTGCCTCTCCTCATGGGCAGTTTTCTTTCTTGCATGTGACATGTCCAAAGTATGACCAAATAATTTGACTTTGGTCTCATCATGAGACAATAATAACAATTGCGGGAATGTTCCCTGAAGATTAGATTTTGGATGAACCATGGTTCCCATGGAAAGTTTTCTTAAAGGAACCATATGTAAGATTGTGGCCAAAACTGGTACTGCAATCACTTTCAAATTACTGTAGAGCGGTGTATCCCCTCCCCCTCCAAGGTTGCCAACCCGGATGCCAAAACACTACTGACTATGTGATTAGTAGATAAGTAGAGGGTGGCGCTGGCGCATCAGGCCAAAACACAACATGACATGACAAAACACAACATCAACATCAGTTAAGGGCTGCAACTTCACTTTTTAAATGCCAATATCCTGGCCGGACTACTGTTGTCAGTGATATAATTATTTGAAATGAACATAATTTCTTAATGTCTAGTGACATATCAGGGCCATTTTATGATTAATTGAAATACTTTTTTTACATATGGTTCCTTTAATATTCTATAAACGTTAGCTTTTGGTTTCTTGTTACCTTCCCAGAATGTTATGCTAACATTCCCTAACATTGCAACCTTAACCCTTAGATGCATGACCTACCAACACTCTTCCATGAGTGGGGTCAAAAATGACCTCAATTAGAATTAATGTGTTTTATACTGTAAACTTAAGAAATGTATTTAATTGTGGTTAAAGATGATGATTTGATGATGATGATAATGATGAGAACAATAATAATAATAATAATAATAATAATAATAATAATAATATTTATAATGTTTTTAATTTTTATATATTTTTAAGATTGGTTGCCTCATGGCAACATTGTACCATAATAGTAAAAAGGTAAATAATTCCTATTTTTAAGAATTAAAGCTAACTTATTAATGTAAAACACCTGTCCTTATAACTTAACACTAACACAAAATATTTATCTGGTTTTCAATCTGGTTAACAAAAATCTCATTTTAAACTCAGTTTTTGCCCCCAGGCCACATTGTACCATTGCGGAATGTAAATCAATATTTTACAGATATGAAGCTATAATAATACAAATTATCATATGAAATAATCAAAATCACTGTTATTTACTAGTTAAAAGCTCCATAAATCTCCCCAGGCATTCTCAGGTACAGTATATACACACACAACCACACACTCACACATATCCATGAGTTTGCACACTTACACCCATGCATACTCATGTATGCATACTGATGCACACTTATACACACACACATTACAACATCCACTTTCCCTCTGAGACCTGTACTTGACTTTCTGAAAGTTTAGTAAGCAATTTGCCTCAAAAGAGAAACACAGAGGCTAGGCCTATAGCAAATAGAGGGATCAGTCAGGCCTCAAACACTTAGATTGTCAAACTTGGGGCTACAGGGTACAGGGTAGCAAGTCTGTAGCTTCACAGCAACTCCAAAAAGCCATGGATGTTTGTATGATAGTTAAGGCACATACTCAACCATAGTGATGGCATTCTATAAAACTTCATGAAGCACACTCATGCACTTCACATATATAGGTTCTTCCCTACTTAGTAAATTTGGTATGGCCATATGCCAGTCCGTTATGGTTCAATGTTGCCTCAGGGCAACATGCAGTTTTTTTGTAATTTCCTATGACACCTACATTTATATGTTATGAAAAGTTGTTGATAATACATCAGTAAATGTATACCTAATAGTCACAGTTGATAAAAATCAAAGGTTCCTAGGGTTAACCTGTGAAATCATTTTTGACCCCACGTATGGAAAAGTGTGGTACTGATACAAAAAATGCCTTTACTTAAAAAATATACCAATTAGATACAAATCCAAATGGCCTCATGTCAAAGGCAACCTATTTGACGAATACATGGAAGATTAAACAATAAAAAAAATAAAATGACCAAGATATTGCAAAACAAACTTTAATGTAATAGAAAACCTGTGCAGAAATCTGCATGGTAAATTGTGGATAAATATGCCCAGAACAATGGGTTCAAAGAAGACCCAGAGGATACAAAAGCTGCTCAGTCAGAGCTGCTCAGCCTCTACACAAAGAGGTTGGTTAAGATTATAAAGGGAAGATGTAGAAAGTACATATTAGGCCAATATAACATTAAATTAAAGGGAATGTAAAAAATATCACTATCTTTTTCTTTTCATAGGCTACACTCTTTTGCCATTTTTTATGTCATTGATAGCTCTATGCGTTGCATGTAGGTTAGTAGTCTAATGCAGTGCTTAAAAAAAACAGATCCGAGGTTTTGGGTAAAAAGTCGTTTTTAAAACCAGACACAGTAACATATCTTAAGTGAACTAGCCTATCCTTTTTCTTTTTTGGTGTGTAGGCCTACATCCCTATCTTATTAGACTTTAAAAAAATCTTTTAAATAGCCTATTTGTGGGTTGGTGTAATTAAGACAGTGTAACAACACTTGGGGCCTTTTTAAAACGTTACAGTTTGATACAATGTTTACATTTACCAAACTTGACAAGCTAAAATAAAAAAGGAAGTTGTGTGACATCATGCTTCGGCTCCTTTAAAGTGTGTTTTTAACTTCCTGTTTGGTATAGTACAGGAAGAAAAGGTAATGGCGACGCAATTGGGGTCTGAGTCCCCTTGTAAGGGGGCAAGACGAAAGAGCCGTAATGGGAATATAATCACAAATATCAGACAGAGCCAGATCACAGGACAAGGATTTAGTCGAGGGACTCAGGTAGGACACATTTGGAGCGATGTCTTGTACTGAATGAGGGTTTACTTGACAATAGGGAGCTTGCTACTATTAGCTACATGGCTAGGTAGCAGCGTTAACATTAGCCTAAACTTGTACCAGAGTTTGCTTTGTATGCTTGCTGGCATATGCTTGCAACAATATGTAATTTACATTATGGTCAGAAGACACCGTTACCGTCATTGCCATTTATTTATATAATAGCTAACTGGCTTTATGAATCACATAGGGTTTTGTTTAGGGTGTATACTTACAGAAACATGTTAGAACAAACCACAGCTAACGTTACAACCAAGGATTGGTAAATCCTTGCTATTGCTAGCAGTTGACGTAGCCTAAGCAATAACGAAAACTGTATTACTTGAGACAGTTACTAAACTATCCCTTGGCAGCAACATACTTTGATAATTTCATTAGTAGACATGTTCTACTCCTACTTTGTTTCCGACTGCTGTTATGACTCTAATCTAACAAGCAAGTGTGTGCATGTGAAGATATTGTAAGTTAGCTCTCTGCTATCAAACTCGCTAGCAAGGTAACGTCACCCAGCTAACTGTAAACAGTAGAAAGTAGCTAGATTGGATTGGATTATTATCTTTAAATGTCCACTGTGGGATGTTTGTCACCTGTACCTTATAATTGAGTTTACAGATATGTTTAGTGCATAGTTGTTTTTACTTCAGTACTGCCAGTTATAAATGGTGTTATTCATCTGCTGGTGTCAGATTAATTTGTTTCTATCTGTTTTTAGTTTCGGTTGTAATCAGTTACTGTTACAGTCGAGTGCACATAATGCACGAGAGCTTTAAGGCGTTTAACTTTGCTCTGTACAGAATAATTCTCATACCAGGGAGGAATTATTGTGTTTGTGGAATACTCTGCAACGTGTAGTTGACGTTGGTGCACTACACACAGTTAGCATATAGAGGATGGAGCCATTCATTTTGTCATTTCGCACCAGACTGCCTAAAAAGAAAATAAACTTATCCCCTGGCAAGTGTGTTGTTTTCCCCACTGTTAGAATAAGTGTTAAATGTGTCCCCTTGTATCAAGAACCATATAACTGCTATATAAAACCTGCAGCAGCCCAAACGCCAAGCTTAGTTTTATTCTGTGTGAGTGATTGGACAGTTGAATAAAGGCTTTTGTGAGACAGCCTCTCATGGGCCTACTTGAAATGAAGAGCACATTTCCCGGGAGCCTGGGGCAGCACTTTTTTGGACATCTGGGCCGTCTTGCACACAGACCCATCTGAATGCAATAGAACATGTCCCTCAATGACCCATCCAGACTCCCAGGCTTGGTTCCCACCAATAGATGGGCTTTCTCTAAAGCCTGCAGCCTTCTGAAAGCTGCTCTGTGGACACGCAGGATGCTTTATTGGCGTCAAATGCAATGTGGGCCTTACCCCAAAAAAATCATCTGAAAGGCCTGCTAAAACAAATTGATAGTGGTATAGCATAGGCTATAAATATTGGCAAACAGTTAGTTTGAAAGCTTGCACAATTTGTGCCTTCTATTTCTTAGTGACCCCTAACTGTGATGCTGCATTCCTTGAAAGTGACTGTCAATGTCATCTTTTTACAAACAGTTTTTGTCACTGATAAACATGCATGTAATAGCGTCAGAAGTGTTCCACTCCTGTAGCATTGGAGGAGTTGTCAGTGTTTAGGCTGTCTTGTTGAGCTTTTTTGAGAAGGCACGTCACGTGACAGCATCAAGGCACATCTGATAGGCAATCTCAAAGGGGAAGAATGTGTGTGAACATTATGTATGCCTTGACATGTTCATATTGTATAATCTATAATATCTCAAGGCTGGCTAGCTTGTTGGTCCGCTGTAGTGAATGGCAGTTCAGCATGATGTCAAGCTCTTTCACTCAGTAGTGTTGTGTTTATGCTTTCACTGTCAGACAAGCCATGCAAATATTAGCTATGCCAGATCTAAGCTACAACTTACTGGCCCATGTGAAACAAATGAAAGAAAACAAGACTGCTAATTAGATTTGTCAGCCACTCCTTCACAGCATGATTAGGCCAATATGAATGTGTTCATCACATTGTCTCATCATATTTGACTGGGTGTGGTCAATTGGCGATGGGAGATGACTTGTGCCCCACCATCTGAGCTTTAGGACTTTAGGACTTGAGCAGTGAAGCATTTATTACTCATATTTCTGTTACTCATAAAGCACACACACACACACACACACACACACACACACACACACACACACAAAAACAAAGACAAATTCAAAACAAAAAGCACAAAGATGTACAACTGAAAATGACACTGTGACGGTGACAAAAGCCGTCATGTTATGTGACATGACTGACTTGTTATGGATAGACATGTATTATTCTGCTCTTTTATCTGGGACTACTGTTTGTGTGTGTGTGTGTGTGTGTGTGTGTTCCCCCTCAGCTCCCTGAGGCTCTGCTGCAGGAGCGAGACAAGCTGGCCAAATGGCACGGTATCCCAGTGCTCCTGCAGGGCCTGCACGAGAGTAGCCACCTCAACAGCGACTTCACACACACGCGCAGCGTGCTCAAGGTATTCGGCTGCACACACACACCGCAAGGACAGCAGACCTCCATCTCCCTCAGAGAGAGTGAGACGAGTTCAGTGCTATTTTAAGTACCCTTAGGCCCCCTGCACTAAATAGTTAATTAATGAATACACTGTACGTGTTATGTAAGTACATGCTGTGACTAAAGTTTTAGCCTAAAAAAGTAAGACCAGCATTGAATTGCATTCATTGTGACTCAAGTGTAGCCTGGTTAACACGCAGACCGTATCAATTGCAATTGAGAGTGGGTCTGGAAAAGGTTCATTGTCTTATGACATCCAGCAGGGGCGTAACTAGCAGTGAAATTGAGTTTAAGTTGGTGCATTAAACTCTAACCAAATTGTTTCAGAAGTGTAGCAGTCTCGTAAACGAAGGTCTTAAATGCAGTTGTTTACTCAATTCCAAAGAAATACACGTCCATGCCGTATTAGCGATTGTATTTGCCTGCCTGTGTTTTAGGGAAATTGGAAATGGGCAGCCTGCACACCTCTCATCATTGCTGTTGTTAATGCAAGTAAATGTGAGATCCACCAGAAATCAAATCTGATGCTGTGTCCATCCTCAGCTGGGGACTGCTCTGTAATCAAAAGCACACAGTGAAGACTAGCATGCAATTCATCTGTTTTCTTGGAAGCATCCAAGGGTGTACCTGCTGTGTAGCTGTGATCATAGATATTTGAAAGCTAGATACCGCACCTGTCTGATTTCCAGTCAGAGTCACATTTTTCTCCATTGGCCTCCAGTTATTGTCCACCAAGATGGCGTTATTACGTACGTTCTGGAGCCCGATGCGGTATCTAGCTTTTTAACATCTATGGCTGTGATGGCATGATGGTAGAAAGGCCAAATGTCTGGATTTCATTTCAAAGGGAGCTAAAGTAGAAATGGGATTGATTTCACTGCAGTGAAATGGGCTTTATATGGAAAATATCTTCTATGTAAAATAACAGGAACAGCATCTCAATCTTACATTCCCTTTGACCGCAACTCTCCACTCTGAGTTTTTTGCATTGCTTTATAACATGACGTTTGACTCTTTATGAACTTTATGAACTTGACATTAATTACAGTTTAGCTCACTCTGTCCCTCTCCACGCTTCCATGTCTCTGAATACTGTGATTGATGAGCCTATTTGACTGTAATGATGCCGTTCATCTGATGGGGATTTTTGGCTTTGCAGGAGCTGTCTTCCCTGCTGTCCATGGAGGCCATGTCTTTTGTGACGGAGGACAGGAAGACGGTTCAGGAGTCCTCCTTCCCCAACACGTACACCTTCGACTTGTTCGGTGGGGTAGACGTGAGTTTGCTTTGGCCCTGGTTTGGAATATTATTCCACAGACATTCTGTCTCTCGTGTGTTCAGGGCTGCAGGTCGTTTTTTTTTGCTCTCTGAGCAAAGAGTATATATATCTTTGTGATATAAATCTCCCCCCCTTTGTGCCTTTGTCGACCCACAGCTGCTGGTGGAAATTCTGATGCGACCTACCCTCACCGCGCTGAAGAAGAAGCCCAAGAGTGAGTAAGCTTGCACGCAGGCCAGCCGTATACTCTGTGCGTCTGCGCGAGTATGCGAGTATGCGAGGGTCTGCTAGGGTCTGAGTGACGTAAAGTCCATGCTTCCATGGTGTCCACAGCCTTTCTGTGTACACATCCGCAACCAAGTGTAGTCAAGTCCTTTGTCTAATAAAACCACACACAGGTTTATCCAAACCTTCCTTAATACTGCTGTAGACAGGACTGTCTTTATCACCCAGAAACAGTCTAATCGAAGGGAGCACTTAATCTAGCTCCACTCTATCTGTGATGGCTCCTGTTATCATTCAGCAGAGCCAGCTGTTCAGTAACCCCTGGGTGAGTCTGACTAACACATGTGAATGTCTGGTTCTTACAGTGAATGACGACCTGGTGAAAGACTGCCTTAGTGTTCTTTACAACTGCTGTATCTGTGTAAGTACTCCTGATATATCCAGTGCCTTTCTCAAGTTACAGATATTAGTATTGTTATATAAGTGTTGTTATTATGGATACGTTGTCTTCTGTATAGCCACATCAATTTAGTGTTTTGCACTTTTGTCCTGTAAAATAATGAAGTGAAGCAGCAATCCTCTCTGTGAGATGAGATTTCAAAGTAGCTCCTTCTCTCATCCTCCAACATCATCATGTCATCTTCAGCATTATGACTGATCAGTCAGTCAAAACTGGTGGTGGTTAGTGAGGCCCCCCCTTCCCTGTGAAGCGCTTTTGAGTGTTAAGAAAAGCGCTATATAAATGTAACACGTTGTTGTTAAAAGCAGCTGTCTTTGTTTTCATTAGACGGAAGGGGTGACCAAAAGCCTGGCGGCGCGGGACGACTTTGTGCTGTTCCTCTTCACACTGATGACCAATAGGAAGACATTTCTACAGACTGCCACCCTCATTGAGGACATACTCGGTGTCAAAAAGGTCAGGGTCAAAGGCATGTTGCTCTGCACAGGTCAAATGTTGGGAGAAGAATAACACATAACAGATAGCATGGTTGAAGAATAACACAACTATTAAAAAGGTAAACATGGTTTTAGTGAAAATAAACACCCAGAACAGAGGTTGTCAAGAACATATTGAAGATCTAGAATAAATACAGAACGAGTATTTCCATTTTCAGTTTTATTTTCCACTTCCAACACTACCAATAGTATAAGTAGCAACATCTGCGCCATATGTGGCGGCTTCCAATGATAGCAGAGATGGCACAGTACTTTGTAAGCACGTTTTGGCAATATGCAGGATTGTTGCGCAGTTATGGAAATATGAATTACCATTTTCTAGCCTGGAAAAGGAAAGGAATTTGGGTGGGAAAAGTCTGGAAATGTTGCTCCTAGTGATGCATATACATATACAAATATCATAGGTCATAAGTAAAAATCCCAACAAAAATACACAGTTGTAAAAAACTTTCCAAAACCACAAAAAGTAGACAGGTCTAGAAGAAGTAATCAGTTTGGGAAAAGTCTAGAGTTATGATTTGGGAAAATTGGCTAGCACTCTGGTTTGGCTTGAGTCAAACATTGAATGAGCTGTTCTGACGACCAAAGCCTCTCTGTTTGGGCTCTGTCCCCCCATAGGAGATGATCCAGCTGGAGGACATCCCCAACCTGTGTGGCCTGGTCCAGAGCTTCGACCAGCAGCAGCTGGCCAACTTCTGCCGCATCCTCTCGGTCACCATCTCTGAGCCAGACCTCGGCAACGACGACAAGCACACGCTCCTGGCCAAAAACGCCCAGCAGAAACGCAACGCCAGCCCCTCTAGCGCTGAGCTGAACCAGGGTGAGCTAAACCAGAAGACTATCGGTTCTTCCCCTGCCACTTAATAGGGAAATGCATTTGTGAGTTTAGGAAATATAAGACTGTGTTCAGACTAGGCTTCTTTTTTGAAGCCTCCAGTGTCTGTTTTGCATTATAATCCTTTGGAGTAGACCATGTTTTCAAAAAAGTCCTCAGCTTTTTTAAAACGCTGTTACAGCTACAGTTCAGAGCGTCTTTTTAAAGGCACACTATGCAGGATTTTCACCTTTATGAAGCCAATTTGATAGTAAACGAACCAGCATAGCTATACAGCATAGACATAGCGAATCCCTACCGAGAAAACCAGCCATGGAACTTCCGAGATTGGCGCCCCGCCAAAACTCGTGAGAATCTGAAACATTACCTTGTCAGTAGATATAGCTCTTTGGAGTTTTTGCCTGTTGTTAATCTTTCACCTCCACAACAAAAGCATTTGCATTGTGTACAGGGGGGATAAGTCGCGAGAAGTTTGCTATTTACAATAGCAGAGTAACATATAAATACATTGCGTCTCTAGAGGGAGGTCTAAACTCGCCAAAAATACCTAAACCTGCATAGTATGCCTAGTTTGCCTTTAAAGTGGAGTAAAGTTCAACTCCTCAGAAAACGGCCCACATTTTTTTTTTTTTTTGATAGCTGACCTGTTACAGGCTGAGTAATGAGATGTTCATAATCAGCAGAAATGGAGACGGTAGCAGTGAAAAAAGTTTTTACCAAAATTACCATCGAATTTGAATGCAATGACCTATATAAGTTAAGCTGAATCACCATATTCATTCATGTAGTTAAACTGGACCTGTCGCAAATTGTCTCGACAGCTGAAGTATTTTGAAAAATTAGCATGTTAGCTAGTGATTAGCACACATTGTTATGCTTTTTGCTGCCAGCAGGTTTTCAAATGAAAAAAAGTGCCCTAGCCAACTTTTCTAGTCAAGTCTAGTCTGTTCGCACCCTATTTTATACATATATGTGGGAAATTTATACAATTTAAATGAAAAATCTGTCAGCAATTTGGACGCCTAGTTATGGGTGGATTGGATGCAGTAAAAGACTATGAAACATTGAGTACATGCTTAGATTAGTCCAAATCCCATGAGTTCTGAATCAGCGTTCAGCATCCATCCCCTGCAGAAATACATGGTGTTCTACACACAGGTCCACGTTAGTTCCTTCAGTAATGTATCTCTGTCTCTGTATAGTGACATTGCTGAACATCCCTGGCTTCATTGAGCGGCTGTGTAAGCTGGCCACGCGGAAGGTGTCCGAGGCCCCGGGGGCTTCCAGTTTCCTACGGGAGCTAGAGGACTGGTACAGCTGGCTGGACAATGTGATGGTGCTGGACGCCTTCATGCTCATGGCCACAGATGAGGCCGAGCTCTCCAGCACAGGTAGCTGTACTAGTGTGGCTGCACTTCGGCCTGTATTTAGCCATAGGCAGCGTTGAAGTGGTTTTTACCCAAAACGGGAAGTATATTTCAAAGTACACTTGTTGGAAAGTTTCAAATATTGGCCATATGTCATCCTCTCTTCTCTGTAAATTCCTCCTTTGTGTAAAACATTCATGGATTTTATTTGTTTGCTTTCATTGTCACGAGAGTGACAAGTACATGAGCCCATTTATTGAATGTCTTGAGATCAAAATATTTGCACTGTTTTACTGGAATAACAACACCCTGTCAACTCACTAGCTAGTGGTCAGTCTGCTGTCATTTATGAGAGCCAATAAGACACGACTTTCAGTAATGGGACCTGGCTCAGTATGACTGGGCAATGAACACTCTTGACCTGCAGTCTCAGTGTGATGTGCTTTTTCTCAAGTTCCTGCTCTTGTGAGTGTTGCTGTACTTCTCACCGCCCCCTGCTGGTTGCTTTGTGCTATGCAGAGTCCTCGGACGATGGCAGTTTGGTGGCGAGCCCCCTGCGGCACCGCTTGCCCCAGTCCATGAAGACGGTGCATGAGATCATGTACAAGGTGGAGGTGCTCTACGTGCTGTGTGTGCTGCTCATGGGACGACAGAGGAACATGGTGAGCAGCTCCACTGGAGAGATAGGACACACTACACGGAGGAGTGTATATATCACATACACACACACACACACACACACACACACACACACACAATGACCAGCAGACACTACTACTACTTTGGTAAATGGCTCTCTGTCTTCTCTGAAAGTTAATCTAATTCACTGTCATTGATGAGTACATACACCTTGCAGCTTTGTTTATTTATACCGCCAATGGTACAGTGACTGCAGTTAAACACAATTTTACACCATTTTAATTGACCCATTGATACAAACCAAGGAATTCTGAAAAGGAGTTTGGCTCTGTCTTCAGCATTGGTGTATTGAACACTGCTCTGTGTTATGTACTGCATGTAATGTCATACGTCTAGACTTGTAATAATATGGCAACCCACGAGCTTGAGTGAGTGTGTGAACCATGTGTCTGAGTCGGGTGAGTGACTGTGTATGTGTGTGTTTATCTCCACCTGTTGCTTCTCATCCAGGTGCACAAAATGCTGGCAGAGTTCCGTCTTATTCCAGGACTCAACAACCTGTTTGACAAACTCATCTGGAAATACCCACCCACCAACCATGTGGTACATGGGCAGAACGAGAACTGTGACTGCAGCCCGGTAATGAACACGACACAGACACAGACACAGACGTAATTGTTTTTCTTGGTGCCACAAGAGTGTCCTTTTCCTTCATGTCTTATACTGTGGCAACTATGCAGAGGGGTATTCCAGAAAGGAGGTTTAACAAACACTGAGATAAAACTTAACCTCTGGGTTGTCTGAACCTGTGGCGACTAAACCCGAGCTGTCGGTTCCAAAACACCGGTTACCAGTTAGTTCAATCAACCCTGTGTTAGATAACCTAGAGTTGTGCGCGTTCACGGCGAACTTATAAAGGCATCATCTATTGAGAGTCGAAACCATGAGTGAAACCGGCGAAAGGAAGAGCACCGTATTTTTCAGAGGCGGAGTAGTCGAGGCTTACGAGGAGGAGAGAACTGTAATAACAAAAAAAGAGTAATACTTAAGCGCCTGCGTCCGAGACCTTGCTTGGCAGAGAATAGCCTAACTGATCGTGTAAATGCGTATGTTTAAGATAGCCTATTTAATGTCAAAAGCGCAATTAAATAATTCACTGGACATCACGTGTAGGCCTATTGACTGCTTTGAATGATGCTTTCTTAAACTAGCCTACCTTGTCACAGATTGAGTGGGCCATAGAATTCTTTGAGAATTCCAAATGTAATTTTCTATTTTAACGCGGGTTCTGCAGCTGTGGGCCAAGTTAAACTTTTGCGCTCCATCATCGGAAGGGTGAATGTCGGAAGGCATGGGTAGCCTATTGGACACATTTCGGTGCACATTTGGAAAAGTTTATAAGTGATGATGACCTGCCAGTTGGTGAAACTACACTTTAATGATCCTCGTGGGTTTGTGTCCAGGAAAACGAATGAAGTTGCGCAGGAACTGCTTTAGCGCAAGGCAAACTTTACGCACCGACTGACAGCTTGCCGATATGCTTTGCGTCTCCAACACTACAAAAACTCCCAGTCGGAGAGCGTGTGTAGCCTATTAAAAAATATTTTATCCCAAATGCCATCAGCATTCTTAACCAAACTTAGTGACAACATGCATAGCCTACCCGGCTGAGCTGTATAGCTATATTTAATCTTATTTATTAATTTTCTATAGGCTATGTTTCCTCTTTTTTGTACTGTACTTTTTTTAATTATATCGTCAATGTGTCTGAGATGTTGTTTGTCCATCTGTCTGGTAAGCCAAACACAAATGTCCACTATGGTGTAGGCTAGCTACATTAAAGATTTATTTTATTCTATTCTAATCCACCATGCGTAATGTAGGGATGGAGAATGCTTTTCAAGAAGCCTATATTTAGGATTCAGCTGAAAAACTCTAGCGCTCTTGAAACACTCGTTTGGAAAAGAATGGATAGGCTTTCATGTGATGTCGTGGTCTTATCGCCCTCTCACGGTAAATTGCACGGATGAATATTACATGATTTTGTGCTTCTTTTTCAATCGGACCTTCGTCAAAATGAAACGCCATTGTGTGACGAGTGTAAAAATAGCGGCCTGATTGAACATGCACTGAAATAACCGAACATAATTGAACATAACCTGAACAAAACCTACCCCCTACCAGGTTAAGGTCAGAGCCTATGTTACCATAGTTACTTACATAGCCTGATCATATTTGAGCGTTCTGGAACTGAAATCCCAGGTTTACCGCTAACTCTGTGTTAACATACCCAGTTAAGCCAGTAAACCTGCTTTCTGGAATACCCCTCAGGTCCCCAGTGTTAAGTGTACGTGTGCGTGCGTGCACATGCACACACACGTATTATCATAGATAATTTAGCATATTGTGTAGGTCTCGTATATGAATATCTCCTCTCTGTGTGTACCCTCTGCATGCTATGCTAATGGCTAAGGTGTGTGCCCGATCCTACAAGCTGCACCAGAATTGTTGTAAAACAGTGTATATATATAAAAACAGCATAACAAACACACACCGCACATTTCTCTCATTGGTTCTGAAGGTGTTGGCCATTCACATGTGCACATCTTTGTTTCTAACAGGAAATCTCCTTCAAGATTCAGTTCCTCAGGCTCCTGCAGAGCTTCAGCGATCACCACGAGTGAGTAAACCTTGTTGTCTGATTAGAAACCCTTTCACTTAGCTTTATTTCTGCTGTACTTAAAACAGTAGATGGTTGATTAGGACCTGTTGTAGTTTGATATTTGCTAATAATCTAGAATATGATCTTTTTAGGCTGCACATGTTTTAGACCTAAATATAGCATTGTGTGTTTGTTTGTTTTCAGAAACAAATATCTGTTGCTGAACAGCCAGGAGCTGAATGAACTGAGTGCCATCTCTCTGAAGGCAAACATTCCTGAGGTGGAGGCCCTGGTCAATACAGACAGGTACGCTGGTCCACATCCTAACACCGGACTCAGCTTAAACCTTCACACAAACATGAGAACAGTACGTCAGGGGCAGACATTTAGAAATGCACTTTGTAAGTGAAGACTGTCAAATGGAACCAGTCAAAACTGGTGGAGGGAAAGGTACAGAGGCAGTCAGATCAAGTGGAGAGATGATGAAGCCTGTTTGAAATGCAGGTGCGGAGATATCAGTCAGTCAGTCAATCAGGTGGATACCTAGGTCAAGTGATTGTCTGGACATGGAGAAGGACCATGATGCTAGCCATGAAGATGATCAGAGCTGACAGCACTGATAGCAATGGTCTGTGGCGTCATCTGTGATTAACACTGATCTGCCCTGCTGTGTGTGTGTGTGTGTGTGTGTGTGTAGGAGTCTAGTGTGTGATGGCAAAAAAGGCCTCCTCACCCGTCTGCTCACAGTCATGAAGAGAGAGCCGCCTGACTCCTCCTTCAGGTGAGAACCATCAAAGAAAGACCTGTTAGTTAAGAAAGAAAAGTCTGTTAAGTGTGATTCCTGTCTGTCAGTGTCTAGTTCTTTCGCTCTCTCCTTTTCTCGCTCTCTCTCCTTCTCTCTCACCCTTTTGCTATCTCTCACTTTTTTTCTGTACTTCCTGTCTGTGATCTTGCTCTTCTCCACTTCTTGTTGTTTTTAATCTGGCGATCCGCTCATCTCACTGCTTGTTTGCATTAATCTTAATCTCTAGTCCATTTTGATTGCACCTCTTTGTGGTATTCAGTCTGCTTCCCTCATTGATGTGTGTGCAGGTTTTGGCAGGCGAGAGCCGTGGAGAGTTTCCTAAGGGGAGCTACTTCTTACGCTGACCAGATGTTCTTGCTCAAGAGAGGCCTGCTGGAGGTCAGGGGGGACTCAGCAAATGCACACTTTCTCTAAACACTCTACACCATCTCTAAATCAACACTTACTCACTACACCATCTCTAAACCAACACTCTCATAATACATCATCTCGAAACCAACACTCACTACACCATCTCGAAACCAACACTCTCATAATACACCATCTCTAAACCAACACTCACTACACCATCTTTAAACCAATATTCCCACTACACCATCTCTAAACCAACACTCACTACACCATCTCTAAACCAACACTCACTACACCATCTCTAAACCAACACTCTCACACTACACCATCTTTAAACTAACCCGCTCACACTACACCATCTCTAAACCAGCACTCACTCTACACCATCTCTAAACCAACCACTAAACCCACTTGATACTAGATACTATACTAGCTATCCTCTCGTACTCTGCACATTATCTCTGGGTGCACTCTTAACCAGTACAGGGATCTCATTAGGTCACATTTAAAATAATTGAAGTACATTTATTTATTTATTTAAATAGGGATGACTATTCTAATGTAAACTGCATAGTAAATGGCTTCCTGTGTTGACCCCACCCCTTCCTGTCCTGTGTGCGCAGCACATCCTGTTCTGCATTATCGACAGTGGCTGTAAGTCCAGGGACGTGTTGCAGAGCTACTTCGACCTGCTGGGGGAGCTCATGAAGTTCAACATCGACGCCTTCAAGCGCTTCAACAACTACGTCAACACAGACGAGAAGGTACCAGTCCCTGCTTATGTGCCACCGGCTTGTATTGATGTATTCAATGTAATTAACTGATGAGTGATTTTTGATGCACATTTTTTGTGGATTTGTACATTCAGAATGCCTCAGTTTCACAGATTTCTGCTGAATCATGTAAGATTTGTTTTAGATGAGTACTTGTTATAAAATCTCTTTGGCTGAACAGGTGTAGCAGATGACTCATTACTGCTTGAAGCATTGGCCGTTTCCAGGTGTATTATTTTGGAATACTGTCTTTACACTGCGTGTGCGTGCGTGTGTGTGTGCGTGCGTGTGTGTGTGCGTGCGTGTGTGTGTGTGTGTGCGTATGTGTGTGCGTGCGTGTGTGTGTGTGTGTGTGTGTGTGTCTCCAGTTCCAGATGTTTTTGACGCAGATCAACAGCTCTCTGGTGGACTCCAACATGCTGGTGCGCTGCATTGTGCTTTCTCTGGACCGCTTCGAGAGCCAGACGGGGGATGTAAAAGGTGTGATCTCTAGACTACATCCCTCAGCCACACTTACACATCTCACCCTCTGCTTCATTACAGTTACTTCTAAATGCGTAATCATATGCTCTGCTCATATCATAGATCTTCTTTTCAGGTTCATGCTTGAGAGTTCTGCTTTTGTTGTGTGACTGATACGCCTTCATTGAGCTGTAAAATAACACCTATCCAGAAGTGTAAGTGGAGTATTCACTGTGTGTGTGTGTGTGTGTGTGTGTGTGTGTGTGTGTGTGTGTGTGTGTGTGTTGCAGTGGTGGAGGTGCTCTCAGAGTGCGCTCTCCTTTCCTACATGGCCAGGGTGGAGAACCGGCTGTCCTTCCTCTTCCGACTGGTCAACATCATCAATGTGCAGACACTCACACAGGCAAGACCACCTTCAGCCCCATTAGAAGTCCTCATGGGATGTATGAGATCTCTGTGTGGTAGTGCAAAAATAACTAGACTGCCTCAATAAAAGAAATTACTTAAAAACTGACTCTTTTAAGAGAAAGAAAAGTAGTTCAAAACAGAGTGAATATCATGAATGGATGGATGGATGGATGGATGGATGGAATCCGGTCATAGGTTATGTAGCATTTGAAAGGCACAATGAGAAGTTTATGATGCTGTAATTTCACGGGTCCAACAGCTTTTTCATCAAAAAACGCTCACCAGCGCAGGTAGCCGGTTTTCGCAACTTGTAAACCTTGTCACCATCCCCTCCGTTTTAGTGAGAGTAAAACAAAATGGCTTAACTTTAACAGAATAGTTACTGTAGCTGTGCAGCCAGACAACACAATTAAGGGTAACGTCCAGGCTTCCACGAAAAATAGGATTTTATTAGGTTGAGGCAACAAGTGAGTTGTAGGATGGCAATTTTCTTAAAGGCTACTCTGAATAGCGAAAAAAAATAGTTTATTTTCACTGTCTATGGAGAAAAACGAGTGGCTCTGAAAGCCGTTGGACCCGGAAAGAGATTTATTATCCCATTATTGCATCACGACTTAATAACCGAATAGGTAGGGGATTTTCCACACGGGCCAATCAACAACCAAGCCTATTTACCATAAAAACAAATGCACTCCATGGTTGTGTCCAGTTTGTCATGGATTTAACCCCCCCCCCCCAAAAAAAAACAAACAAAAAAACAACGATGTTATGAATGTCTGTCTGTATTCCACACGCTCCTCCCCATCCCTGACCTCGGCTGCTGTGAGCCTCCTGATGTCCTGCAGGGAGTTTTATTGATGCTCAGCCTCTCCCCCTGGTGTCTGTCCCTCCGCAGGAGAACGTGAGCTGCCTGAACACCAGCCTGGTGATCCTGATGCTGGCGCGGCGGCGGGCCAAGCTGCCCTTCTACCTGGGCGTGCTGCGGGAGAAGGAGTACGCTGAGAAGTACCCCGGCTGCCTCCTCAACAACTTCCACAACCTGCTGCGCTTTTGGCAGCACCACTACCTCAACAAGGACAAGGACAGCACCTGTCTGGAGAATGTGAGCGCCGAAACACACACACGCACACACACACACGCACGCACACACCTACACACACCTACACACACCTACACACACACACACACACACACACATATCAGAGTGCAGAAACACGCACACACACACAGTTTTTATACTTTTATAACATTTCTTTTCATTTCATCCCCCAGCAATGGGTATGGACACAACCTTTAACAATGTATTTACCGTACACCTAAATGAAATCTCTATATATACTGCATATCCTATAAAAAGATAGAGTACAAATATTTACAGCAAGTTACACATCAGTGCCACAAGTAATCACTGGAAATTGTATACACAGTCCTGAAAATGTGTATGGTTGTGCACGTTGTGTATTTCCATGTAAGGCTCTGCATTCTAAGTTTTTTTTTTTTGGCCACTGGAAATTGGTGTTAATGTGTGTGTGTGTGTGTGTGTGTCTGTGTGTGTGTGTGTCCTCAGAGCTCCTGCATTCCCTTCAGCTTCTGGAAGGAGACTGTGTCTGTGCTCTTAGAGCAGGATAGGACTTCTCCCTGTGCCATAGCCAGCTACATCGACGAGCCTTACATGGACCTAGACCAGGACCTGCTAGAGGATTAACACATCAGCGCCATCACACAGACACAGACAGATCCGGGTGGGGGGTTGTTTGTGATGGGGGTACAGGGGAATGGCGAGAGAGAGAGGACGGTGGAGCAATGGCCGTCAGAGCACCACCTCCCTCTGTCCTCTGCGTCCTCTCCTCTGGACTGCCTGGACAGGAAGGCGTCCCTCCAAGCCCCGGTGGAGGCAGCACCTGAGCCCATCTGGGCCCCCACTACAGAGCCCCCTCCACTGGGCATGCTTATGCACGGCTGGGGCTTGGAGGCCAACAGCACCACACCTACCCACAGGAAGATTTGTACCCCCCCCACCAGCTGAAGCCCGCCAGCCATCTCAAAACCAGTGGCCACTCATTCATCACACCAGTTCCTCAGTAGGCATGTATGTGGGGTCTTTGAGGCGGCAGTCTAGCCTGGCCTCCTGCTGTACTATAAGTGGTTTGCTCTTGGTGAAAATCATAAGAAGCCTTTTTATATAATACATAAACTATCTATTCAAATAAAGTATACAGATAAGGTCTGATGCAGTAAATGGGCTAGTTTAAAAAGGACAAATGGGGTTGGGGGGATTTTCTGTTCTTCGATGTTCTCCGCATATAGAGTCTCAGATGCATGTAGAGGTTCCGTGTGTGTGTGTGGCTGATTTTGTCTTGATCACAGTCAGTGACCAGGTGTCCAACATGCCTCAAGAGGAGCTATCCAATCTGGGCTCATGCTCTCTCCAGCCGTGTGTGTGCGTGTGCGTGTGTGTGTTTTATGTGTGACGATCATTGATGATGTGTGGAGCAGAAACATCTGGTGCTTGTTACTTATTGCCATGGCCATTGTAGAGTCTGAGTGGTTTCTACGGTAACAGACCGACTCCTGAGTCTTATAACTTATAACACTCACCCAGGTCCATTGTTTTATCATAGACATGTCAGAATTGCATTCTGAAATGTATTAGTCATTAGCTTTGCTATTTTTAGTATATTTTGATACATTGTTTAGATTTTTTTGGTGCCACAAGAATCCTCTTCTTGTTCCCTAAATGAATCCTTCATGGCTCATATTGAGGTTATTATGCAGCTCCTCAGTTTTAACAGCACACACGTGTACACACACGCACACACACACACGCACACACACACCCTTGTTTGAGTCCACAGATTCATCCTCAGACTGTGTTGTAGACAATCTGATTCTGTGTCAGCTGATTGGCTGAAGACTCTGTGACCCCTTCGCTCCAGACATGGTTCCCTTAGCAAACTGCCCGTTTTCTTTTCTTTTTTCTTTTCATGATGTTGAATACTTAGGGCTGAAAAGGAAGAAATGTAAACTACCTCGTTATTTTTTGTTGTTCCTCCTTTTCTCTCTCTTTCTTGGCTCACTTTAGCTGTGTTCATACACACGGGGCTTGTGTTGTTGTGCACCTGTTGTTTTGTGTGTGCGTGCTTTATTTCACCTTGGTGCTTTACTGACGCTATGGAACAGTAGTTTCAGCTCATCCCTCACTTCATTCACAACTTTCCCTATTCCCATCCCTGAAGTGTGTGTGTGTGTGTGTGTGTGTGTGTGTGTGTGTGTTCGTGTTCCTCACTGTGTTTGATCACTCAGCGGATGTTATCCTTTGGGTGTCTTCACGCTGGCAGCACTTTTTTTTTTATTATGCAATTGGTCACTTCACACCATTTTTATGTTTTTGCTCAGCCCCTGTGGCTGTTGCATTTGTAAAGGTTGAAGTTGAAGAGAGTCAGAGCCCAGTGTGCCTGCTGGTGTCCGCTCACCGCTCGTTTTGTGCGTAACTTAGGGTCACTGCCAGTGGTTTGTAGAGGACTGGTCATCACACCAGCTGCTTTGTCTGGATGTGTGGGGGAGAAGTCTCATCTGCTGCTGTTCTGTGCCCCTGCTCCTGTCGCCATAAGATGCTTATTTTTGTGTTTTGCCAAGTACTCTTTATCTTTGTTTTTCTGTAAGTTTGGTCATTTAGTGAACATTTTAATGGACTTTTTCTCTGCCTGTTGGCTGAGATCCTTTCTGTTCTCATCTGTACATTTTAAAATTGTCTTTTTAATTGATAATTTGGGGGGGATTTCAGTGTCGTCCTTAGCTGCTAATCATGGTCAAAAGGGTGGTAAATTGAATGTCAATCCCCATTCTGTGTCACATCAGACTTCTTCATTGCAAAGATGTATGTAGTATTTTGGTTTGGTCAGAAATTAAATCGCTTTAAACCTACTATAATAATATAACTCTTAAGGAATGGTGACGAGCTTATGGTTCCCTGTATTTCTGTGCTTTCTGTGATTTTGTTTTAAATGTTTTTTTGCATTTAAAAAGATTTGTAGAATGCTCTGGAATATTCTGAAACATTGCACCCTTAGCAGAATGACAACATTGTTGTAAGTGTGAAGCCTACATGCTGCAGTTTTAAGCACGTATCATACCAACCATAGTCCTGGGCCAGCTGGTGCTTCATGGCCATACGTATGTTGACCAGCTAACTGCATACAACAAACAGTCTGCATCTTGCAGGCATAGTGCTACTCATCCACTGTTGTCAGTCCGGTTCAATATGTGTACCGGTACTTATCACACCCCAAGAAGACATGTTAGGGGTGTTTTGTTTCTTTATGGATGACAACAGCAGGTACTCGTCTGTTTTGATGTGATGGACGATGTGGACCCTCTCTGACCTGTTTGCATGTGCACAGAACAAAGTATATATCACAGACCTGCATTACAACATGCTGGTAAGGCTTTGCCTAATTGTGTGAGTGTGTGTGTGTGTGTGTGTGTTTTTGTTTCCTTTTCCCAACAACCGAAGTAATTTTAAAATGGTGGCTGTTATTTTAGACTTTTTTTCTTCCTCCCTTGCTGCTAAATACGGTTAAGAATCCCTTGTACTTTTGTTTGGGGTTGAGCCCATTGAAATTGAAGAATTTAATATGGTCTGCACACCGACATGAGCAAGCAGTTTCCCCATCAACCATCCCCCCCCCTCCCCCCATCCTGCATCAGATACCCCCCTCCACCCTTTCCCCCCATCTTTTGTTTCCCATCCTGACTCTGATTTTTTGGTTAAACTCAACTGTATAATATTGTAAATGTAATGTAAGAATGGAAAATCACAATAAATTTTCACAAACATTAAAATTGTGAGCTTTTTTTCTCCTCCTCCATCCCTCTCGGTCAGATTTTGATTGCATGTGATGACCATCTGCAAGGAAACTCCTGTGTTGCTCTCCCAGAAAGACTGTACGCATAAAACAGCCCCATCTTAACCAGAAAGAGTGTATGCATAAAACAGGCCCATCTTAACCAGAAAGAGTGTATGCATAAAACAGCCCCATCTTAACTACAATTCCTGTGTTGCTCTCCCAGAAAGAGTGTACGCATAAAACAGCCCCATCATCACTACAATTCCTGTTGGTGTGCATGTCCTCTCTTGCACATGCACTTGAAGTAATGAGAAGGCCACATGGATGCATATGTTTCTTTCCAAGCGTTTAATGAATTTGCCATCACACAATCAAAACATCTGTTGCAGCAGCTTGACTGTAAGTGGGATGTTATGTGGTGGTCCCTCCTCATTGTGTAAGTGGAGGCTGAAATACATTAAAGATTTTTTTAAGATATAATGTAATGTCAATAATACATATATTTTCTGTAAACATATTAAAATGGTTTAAAATTACTAGAAGAACTGCCATCATTAAATCTTAAAATGTTTGCTATGGTATGAAAATTGAACGTTTTTTTTTTGTTTTTTTTTTTTTACTTGCCTTCCCCCCTTGGTCACGGGTGCGAATGCGCAGTTTGTTGGCCTGTGACTCAGCCATGTCCGCTCTCTCCTCTGCATCATACAGCTCATGCTGGATCTTCCTGAACTTGGTCAGGTTGGAGTTGGTCTGCTCTTCCTACACAACATAACAATAAAAAGACTGTCATCTCGGCATGCCTTCAGTGGATAAATGGCTAGTTTTTGACCAGAATTCCTTCCCGCTGCTTTGACAAGTGGGTTCAAGTGTGGAATTTGGACTCACCGCCTCCTCGGCCTGTCTCTTATAGGTCTTGACTTTGGCCTGTAGCTTGTCTATGAGCACCTGCATACGGGCCTGATTCTTCCGGTCGTCCTCCGTCTGTAGGAACAGTAGGGGGCAGCATTTACTCACTGATCACAGTTGATTGTGTGAGGGTACAGTTATATGTGATGCCTTAATCATGTAGGTTGATCCATGTGATGGTGTCATATATATTAACACAACAATGGAATGGCCATTAAGATGGAATTTTCCTTTGTGTTATGATTGTATTTCATACAGGAATTACTATATTTGTGCATATGCATATCTGATCACTCAGGATGCAGTGCTCAGTTGATATGTTAACATTTTGGGAAATGGTGCCAACAACGTTACTATAGAGTGCGTGTGTGTGTGTGTGTGTGTGTGTGTACCCACGCACTTGGTAAGTGAGCTCCTTGATCCTCCTCTCATATTTGCGGAATCCCTTCTGGAACTCATTGCTTTTCTTCTGCTCCAGCTCTAGCTCGCTCTCCAGGTCTTTGACCTACCACAAGGAAAATTGTCAGACAGACAATTCACTCCAACATTCTCTCACCTTTAGTTCTTATAAAAAATCTCCCTGGAAAACACTGCTTAAAACCAATGAAAAACTAGATAAAACTAATAATTCAACAGATATTGATTACAAGTTCATTTTTAGACTTTTAATAGGCTATAGGCAAAAGTCCTTGGTCATTGTCAGCGCTTTGAATTAAATGGTCTAAATTGTCAGATGTGTCCTCACCCGGCTCTCCAGCTTCTGCATCTGCTTTTTGCCCCCTTTGAGGGCGATCTGCTCAGCCTCGTCCAGACGCATCTGCAGGTCTTCATTCGCTCCAGGTGAGCGCTGGTGTCCTGCTCCTTCTTCAGCTCCTCAGCCATCATGGCCGCCTATGGAGAAGGAGGATAAAAAAAATAAGAGGTAAAATTTTTGAAAAATTTCATGGATAAATATGTCATGTCTTCTCCGCTGTAGCTAGTGCTTCTCAAACAAATACCTTAGAGAATCATGCAAAATAAAAACAGCAACAACAATCACCACACACATCAGTGATGGCCTTCTTGGCCTTCTCCTCTGCGTTACGACACTCCTGCTGGACGTCGTCCACCTCTCCAGACAGCGCAGACAAGTCAGCCTCCAGCTTCTTCTTCTGGTTCAGCAGGGACATGTTCTGCAAGGGAACAACAGGTGTTTGATCCACAGCCTGTATCAAATTGATCAGTGTGTTTTCTTTGAAAATGTGTGGGTGCGTTGTGTGTCACAGGGTCTTGGATCTTTGTGCAGGTGTTCAGTGGTTGACAATATGACCAGCGACTAATGGTGACTGTAGTTGAAAGCTGATTAACTTGTATGTGCACTTTTTCATTAGCTGTGTTATGCGGATTAAAAATCCACTCTCCTAATCAAGGGGAGAAGTTGTGATCAGCTGATGTCAGGGAAACAGGGAAACCATGTGCAAATGCAAATGTATGTAAGCAAATCCATTTAGTCGTATTATACCCTGTATGAATAGCAAGCTAATCTGCCCCACCCAAGCAAATTGAATTGTATTCACATTTGATTTCATGCCAATTTTAAGAATTTACAGTAAGGAATTCTTATTCATATTGTCAAAATGCAGATTAAAAACTTGAATGGAAGTCCAGCTAATGTTTATACACAATACAGACTCATTCAGAGGCCCAGGTGAGAGTAGTGCAGCACAGGTGTAGGCTGCTCAGGTAGACTCACCTGTGAGTGCAGCAGGTTGACCCTCTCAGAGGTCTCCACCAGCTCGTGCTCGGCCAGCTTGCGGGCGCAATCGTTCTGCTCCTGCAGCGCGTGGAGCTCCTCCACCTCGGCCACCAGCAGGTTGTTCCGGTTAGTCCGGTTAGACCGCCGTCTGCTCCTTCAGCTCCTCGTTCTGGTGAATGGTCTCATCCAGCTCCATCTGCACATCCTGTGCTCAACCACACAGGCAACAGTCTCATTAAGCCTTTTAAGATTATTATGAAGGATAGCTTATATTGTTTAAAACGAAGCAAAAACAAGTCCAAATGTTCTTTTGTTGTTTCCCTGAAATGTGACTAGTAAATTGATCGTGTTGGTGTTCTCAAGGTCTCATGGAGAACCTTATCAAGCCTTGAAGAATTAAGACCCTTGATGCTATAGATGTTTGAAATAGGGCAGGTTCAAGAAATGTGACTACAACGGAGTAAACTAGCACTGGTGAAAGGACTGTAACGGTAGTTGTAACACTGAGTTGAAGTGCTTGAGGCCTTGCCTTGATCTGGGCCTGCAGGTTGCGGGCGGTCTTCTGGGACTCCGCGGCTGAGCGGTTGGCATGGTTCAGCTGCACCTCCATCTCATTCAGGTCGCACTCCATCTTCTTTTTCAGCCGAACTGCCTCGTTGCGAGACTTGGCCTCTGCGTCCAGGGTGGCTTGCATGGAGTCCAGAGCACGCTGGTGATTGCGACTGTTTTAGAAGGGGCAGAGTAGAAGGTGTGGATTAGATCTGTGAACTTAATGACTGAGCTCCAAGACAATCCAGAGGAAATTAATATATTCTATTAACCATTTACATGCTTCATTTTGCTTACCAGGAAAAAAAAATCTAAGATACTTAATCCTTTAACATGTAAAGAGAGTTACTGTGGTCTTAAAATGAAGGAAATTAAGGACAAAATCAGAGTCACGCTCACCGAAGGTTGTCAATTTCCTCATCCTTCTCAGCCAGTTTCTTGTCAACATCAGCTTTAACTTGGTTGAGCTCCAACTGGATGCGGAGGGTTTTACTCTCCTCATGTTCCAGAGTCGCCTAAGAGCAACAGAAGTAGCTGTTGTTGTTTTCACCCAATGTCAAGCCATAAAGGGTAGAAAGCTACCAACACATAAAGCATTCACTTCACTTCAAAGCACTAGCATTGCATTGACATTCAGAGCATTCTCAGAGCTTTCATTGAGTTGTTACTTGACAAAGGCCTTGTGTGGCCTTGTGCTTGTAAAAGACTTTATTGGGAGAGTAAATTTCATTATATTTATCATAGTGTGCTGCTAAATCCTACCAAGATCAAGCGTCACTGTTGACCACACTGGCTGCATGACTACAGTATAATGAGGGAGAATGTGGACTACTTCTTCAGTACCCACCTCAGCCTCCTCCAGGGAAGCCTGGATCTCACTCTTCTCCTGGTCCAGGCCTTTCTTGATCTTCTCCAGCTCCTGGATGGTCTTGCCTCCCTGGCTGATCTGGTCAGACAGATCAGAGATCTCCTCTGCAGGGACATCACTAGCAAGATCAGTGGACAGAACCCAGCAGTTCCCAATATAATAGCATTTGTATCCTAAAAACTACACTACCTACATGAACAGCCATTGTCTTGATCAAGAATTGAGTTGTAAAGCTTACCAGTAATTCATCATTAATAAGAAAGACATGGTTAAAGCATAAGAAATTGTTTAAGTCATCCACTGTTTCCATAATTAATCGTATGTGTGCTCCCAGCTAATATACTGTTGCAACATACTGTATGTGGCAATGAGATTCCCAGAAATAGACTACATTAGCTTGGAGCTTACCCTGGAGATTCTTGTTCTCCCGTTTGACGGTCTCCAGGTGGTCGAGCGCCTCCTCGTAGGAGTTCTTGAGCTTGAAGAGCTCGGTGCTCAGGCTGCGCGCCTCCTTCTGCGAAGCCTCCAGCTCCGCCTGCCACTCCTCGCATTTCTGACGCCACTCGGCCAGCACCTTGTCGAAGTTGCGCTGCTTCTTGTCCAGGGCAGCTGCAGCAGCGCTGGCGCGCTCCAGGTCCACCACTAGGTCCTCCATCTCCGTCTGCAGTCGGTGCTTGGTCTTCTCCAGGGACGAGCACTTGGCGCTGGACGACTCCACGCTCTCCTCAGCCTCCTGTAGACGAGTCACAAGCTTCTTCCTGGTGGAAGAAAGGTAAAAAAAAAAAATTGTTTTCTTTTGTGCTGTTAACATACAGATGGCTTAGAGGATGGATGCATGTGATTGAGAAAATTATTAGAAACAGAGGACAATTTGTAAAGGCAATCTATGTTTTTTAAGCCTAAATGTAAAGAAATACTTTTTTATGGTTTCAATAGCATTCCACAAACATCTAATGTCAAGTCACCAAATGTTTAACTCACTTGGCCTCTTCAAGTTCCTCGGTTTTTTGGATGGCATCCGTCTCATATTTGGTTCTCCAGTGGGTGACCTCAGCGTTGGCCTTGGACAGCGCCCTCTGCAGCTCAGACTTGGCCTCCTGCTCCTCCTCATACTGCTCTCGTAACAGGTCATTGTCATGGTGCGCAGACTGGAGTGCATGAGCCAGGGCATTCTTTGCCTGGAAAAGCCATGGAAACCATCAGATTTTTATATACCACTGGGGAAGTTTAATTTATTCTGCTCTACTCCTGTCTATCCTACTCTCACTATTATAATTAGCATTGCACACACAATGCTTTAATACAACTACTTTATCTACTTCTATAATACTGTCTTTTAATGATAGTAATGCCCCAATTATCTGTGGTTGCATTTCCTCCAGGATGTCTTTTAGGATTAATGAATATGTATCTTCAGCAGTATCTTCAGCATGTGAAAGTTGTTTGTTAACCTTGTTTTCTTCATCCAGCTGTTTTTTGAACTCCTCAGCATTCTGACTGAAGAAGATTTTAGTGCGTTGCAGCTGTGAGATCAGAGCCTCTCTCTCCTCAAGCTTCCTGCCCAGCTCAGCTGTAAACAGGAAGAGGCGGGGACAATGAGCCTCACCAACAGGAAGTTGGTCACAACAAGAAAATTTGATTTCCAGTTGTTTGAAATAAAAATGTTTTTCACTGTGTCATTGTCAAAGTTTTTCTTTACTTTGTTTTGTCAAATCTTATTTTTCACTTTTAGTGCCTATAAAATCTTCACAGTGCTGACTGTTGTTATGAGCAGAAAAGAACTGAATGTACCAGTTTTCATTCCTCATTCACTTATCCAATTGGAATATTGGTGTTGACCTTAAAAGAGCGGGAATGTGAGTTGTGTGAGCTCACCACTCTCGGCCTGGGCACGAGCCCTCTGGGTGTTGCTGTCATTGAGCTGCCTCTGGAGCTCATCCACCTTGGCCTTGGACTCGTTCATCTGGTCCTCGTAGAGCCGACATGTCTTCTCTGCACTGGCCTGAAATCATACAGGGAGGGATTGTTTATTCAAAGCGGATTAAATATGGTCCTGTGTGCAATCAGCATTCAGTAAAGAAATGTAGGTTTAGGGTGGACATAATCAATCTATGATTGAATCAATTAATCAATCAATCAATCAATTAATCAATTTACTAACCAGTCAATGCCCTCACCTTAGTTTTTGCGACCTGTTCAAGGTTGGAGGCCAGGTCATCAGCCTCCATCTTGGCCTCGGCGCGGTCCTTCTCTAGCTTCTGCTTGAGGCGCTGTAGGCTGTCAATCTGATCGCCGAGTTCGGCCACGGTGTCGGCGTGCTTCTTGCGCAGCGCTGCCGTGGCGGTCTCGTGGTGCACCATGGCTTCCTCCAGGTCCCGCTGCAGCTTCAGGACGTCCGCCTCACGCTTCTTGTTCATCTCGATCTGGGCCGTGGTGGCGCCGCCGGCCTCCTCCAGACGCTCGCTGAGCTCTTCGAGCTCACGGGACGTTTCGCTGCGCTGCTTCTCCGACTTGGCCTGAGACGCTCGCTCGGCCTCCAGCTCCTCCTCGAGTTCCTCGATGCGAGCCTGAGGATGGAGAATGGAGGTGAATATGATCATGTGCTGAAGATGGAGGTTTCATCCAGGACATCCTGGAGTCATGTCAAGTAAAGCGTGTACACTGAACGTGTCAGTAGTATAATCCAATTGAGAAAGATTGGTTTAGCTGTAGCAGGACATGTTTCACAAACCTGTAACTCCTTGATCCTCTTCTGAAGTTGGAGGACCAGAGCCTGCTCATCTTCAATTCTGGTACTGATTTGGTTCAGCTCAAAGTCTTTCCTGTCCAAAGTGTGCAAACATGTTTATTCATTTTTTTTTTACTAAAGGAAGGAATATAGTTTCCCCCAAATGAACATGCCATTCACAACTTATTTTGAATGTATTCAATTCTACAACTACAGGACAAATGTAGTTCAGTGTAGTTGTAAATGGAGTACATACAAGTACGTACAAATACATAGATAAATGCAGTGCTGGCATATGAGGAGCATTCCAAAAGGTTGAGGTGGTTTCACTGTGTAGTATAAACCACAGAGAGTTGGTCTAGCAAAAAGTCACTTTAGATATCACCTCAGCTTCCATCCATACTTCTCACCTTGTTCTCAGTGGCATGCTTCTCCTTCTCCAGCTTGGCCAGAGTGATCTCCAGGTCATCGATGTCCTTCTTGAGCTCAGCACACTCGTCCTCCAGCTTGCGCTTCTTGGCGGCCACGTTGGCATTCATCTCCTCCTCGTCCTCCAGCCTCTCGGTCAGCTCCTTCACCTTGGACTCCAGCTGGATCTTAGTCTTGATGAGCAGGTCACAACGGTCCTCAGCGTCGGCAAGATTATCTTGCTCCTGAGGTGGGTGAGGGAGAGAGAGAGAGAGAGGGAGAGAGAGAGAAAGAGAGAGAATGTCATTCTTTAATTGATCAGAAGAATATAAAATATCATCACTTTGAGGTATTCCAGATCAAGACCATACCAGACCAAGACCATTCCAAAAACCTCTATATCAACTTCCCACACCACAATGTAAGAATTTGCCCCTTGTAAATTATCAATATACTTGGCACATTTAGAGTTATTTTTCAGTGCCGGTTCCATGCCTATTGGTCTATTGGTCTACTTTACTGACAAAGCATCAACAACCAGTGGATCTAACACAGACATGGTTAGACACAGTTGGAGGGGGGGGGGGGGTGTTACTCACAGCTTGCAGTTGGAGAGTGAGGTCATTCTTCTCTTGGGTCAGGTTGACCTGCTTCTCCTCCAGGTCCTTGCGCTTGGCCTCCGACTTCTCCAGCGTCTCCTTTAGCTTGAGGTACTCCTCCTTGAGGGCGGTCAGCTCCTTCTCCGCAGTGGCGCTCTTCAGCAGAGGCTTGATCTTGAAGAAGAGCTTCATCCATGGCCATCCACAGTTTCACTGTGTTGAAGGCCCGGATGTTCCACTGGATGATCATCAGAGCCTCCCTACAGAGTGGCACAAAAGAGAGAAGAGAGAAACATGTGAAGAGAAAATAAAGAAACTAGACAGACAGAGTGTGTGAGGCTGTTGTTGAGAATGAGTGGAGAGAGAATGGTAGAACTATTGCAACAAGGAGACATGGGTGATATGACAATTGTTTGAATAGAGGAATATTAATGTAACATATGCTGTATGTGCAGATATTATTCTTTGTAGTGGTATGATCAGAGGTTCCAGGTCAACTGATTAATTAAATAGTGGCTTGATATATAACATAAAAAAGGCATTATCATAAACATGACACATTGCACATTACACCCACCCATTTTACACCCATTTTGCAAGAATCACTGTAAAACTGACTTCCTATTGAAATCCAAAAGCTTGAAGTGCACTTCACTGTGGACTGTCCCTTTAAATCATTGAGACTTCACTCTGAGACAAAAGTGATCCCTCCCTCTCTTTGAACTGGTCCCACTGACACTAATACCACCGACACCTAAGCCCAGTTAAGCCATTTGGGTTCTTTCATCTGCACTTCTTTCCCAAGAGCGGAACAAATATAGACCTGTGATAAATTAAATCGGGCTGCCGCCTGCTCTCTGGCTATTGTTGGAGAGCAAATTAAACAGGCGTGTTGCTATCCATGTATAGCCATGGCTTGGTATGTTAACCATGTCAAAGGGATGCTTGAGTGAGTAAACAGGAATAGGCATGTGAGCATGTGTGTGGCAGCCTGTGTGTGTATGTGTGTGTGTGTGTGTGTGTGTGTGTGTGTGTGTGTGTGTGTGTGTGTGTGTGTGTGTGTGTGTGTGCGCATGTGCGTGTGTGTGTGTGTGTGTGTGTGTGTGTGTGTGTGCGCATGTGCATGTGCATGTGCATGTGTGTGTGTGTGTGTGTGTGTGTGTGTGTGTGTGTGTGTCCGCGTGTCCGCGTCTGCCTGTGTATGGAGGTGTCTTTGTGTGCCTTCAGCAGGATGAGAATCTCCGTTTATGGAAAGGCACATGAGATTATATGATAAATGGCCAAATGTGCAGTATGTCTCTTTAGTGTATTTTCACAGTTAAGTCGTCAGGTTTTGTCCATTTAATTTATTTAGTAATCAAAGCCCTCTGGCCACAGTACTGTCTAATCCTCTTTCACCGCCCAGATATGCCATCTATGTGCTCATTTAAAACTACAGGCGCCATGCTGAACAGTGACAGGGTGTGTGTGAATGTCTGTACGTGCATGTGTGTGTGTGTGTGTGTGTGTATGCGCGTGTATGCGGAGCCGGGTGCCTGTATTTTTAGGAAGGAGCAACCAGCTGTTGCCTAACACGTGTTGCAACCTGGGTTTGAGGACACCATCAGCATTGTTTCATTTAGGGTGTGTCAGAGGGCAAGGGCCGAGCGCAGTTAGGTGTGTGTGTGTGTGTGTATGTCCGTGCCTTTGTGTGTGTGTGTGTGTGTGTGTGTTGGGGTGAAGGGCTTGTAGTGGCTTACTGACCACACACATGTGGTCGGGGGGCTTAAAACGTCACGTCTGCCCCAGGCGCTGCTTGGAGCGGACAGTGGGAATACATTCGGCGTGAGGTGGAGCAGGTGGAGGCTTCATGTAACAAAGGGCCTCTGCCAGCGGCATGACCAATGTGACCTCAGGGCCTTGACACTGAGCTCAGTCTGGCTGACAAGGTGTGTGTGTGTGTGTGTGTTTGTGTGTGTGTGTGTATTTGTCTGTCTGTGTGTGTGGGGGGGGGGGGGGGGGGGGGCAGTGTGAGGGCAGTTTGTGCTCATATAACGTTTATGAGTATATGTGTGTGCGTATGCGCACGTGTGTGTGTGTGTGTGTGTGTGTGTGTGTGTGTGTGTATGTGTGTGTGTGTGTGTGTGTGTGTTTATGTGTATTCCTAAACGTGATCCATAGTTCACTGCTGAGTTGTATACTGGCCAACTGCTTTAAACACTAGGAGTGAGAGAAACTAGATGCTGACTGTATTTCTCCTACTGAAAGTGACTCCAGACACATGAGCCACACAGTCTACCAATCCTTTCTCATGGACACTGGTGTTTGAGTATAGGTATAAATCAGAGGTGTGAATGAATGGACATCTAGATAGAATGGTGGGACACTGTTGAGATGATTAGGACACAACTGGGAATGATTACAATCTATTCCATAGCACAGTGCACAGCACAGTGCCCCCCATCACTCTAAGAGCTGTTCTAGCAACTAACACCCATGGGTTTGAACTTCCTTGCTGGTACACCTGCCTCGTGTGTGTGTGTGTATGTCTGTGTGCGTGTGTGTGTGTGTGTGTGTGTGTGTCTGTGTGTGTGTGTGTGTGTGTGTGTGTGTGTGTGTGTATGTGTGTGTGTCTCTGTGCCTGTGTGTGTGTGTGTGTGTGTGTGTGTGTGTGTGTGTGTGTGTGTGTGTGTGTGTGTGTGTGTGTGTGTGTGTGTGTGTGTGTGCATGCATGCAGCTCTCACTTCCTCTCCATCATCCTCCTCAGCTCCATCCTCATGATCTTGCCCCGGCTGACGGCCTACAGCAGAGTGAGGATTTTGGCCAGGCGCTCGTCTCTCATCTCCTCCAGCTGGCCCAGCAGCCCCGCCTTGAAGAACACCTGTCCCACAGGTACACACTCACAGTGTTAAATCAAAGCACTGCACACACACTCTCACACACACACACACACACACACACACACACACACACACACACACACACACACACACACACACGGGTGTATGTCTGCTCCATTTCTACAAACGTCTGGCTACTCGGTTATGACAAATACCATAGAAATGTCCAAACTGAACTAAACAGTTAAAATGAACAAAACCATGTCTGACCAGACCAACACTCTGGAGGTAACTGAAAAGATCCATTGCACATTTGCACAAACGTTCAACTAAAAAGTTCAACTGATTTTTTTACTCTGGTATAAGGTGCTGTGGATGAACACTGAATAAGAGAAACAACTATATTTCATACCTTGGTGTGACCAAAGCGATACTGGTTGTGGTCGATGTCAAGAGAGCCCAGCAGCTTCTCTGCAGCTTTCCTGCTGTCCACAAACGTGTCATCTGGGATGGCATGAGGGTTCAGGATACGATACCTGCTCATTATCAAAAACAAACAGATCAGAAAAACACGGAGAGAACAGGGATAAGGGAAAATAATGTCCTGCACAGTCCATGGATTTCAATCAGAATAAGGATAGTAAATGTCCCATTAATATTTGGATTCCTTCATTTAGATAACTTCCTTTCTCTTATGTCTGTGTACTGAGATGCTGAGATGCAGTGATGAGGTGTAAGTCTGACCTCTGCTTGAAGTCGGCGTAGAGGATGCGGTTGGGGAAGCCTTTCCTGCAGATACGGATCCCCTCCAGCACACCGTTACAGCGCAGCTGGTGCAGGACCAAGAACGCATCCATGATTCCTACAGGAGAGAGAGAGAGAGAGAGAGAGAGAGAGAGAGAGAGAGAGAGAAAGAAAGAAAGGGGCAAAGGATGAGAGAAAGAATAAAAAATGGAGTTGTGTATGTGTGTGTGTGTGTGTGTGTGTGTGTGTGTGTGTGAGAGAGGGGGTGGAAAGCCGAGATGTGGTTGTGATAGTGGAGACACTTGAGACAAGGTCAATAGGGTCACAGTGTGTTATTCTCTGTATGTAGTATTCTTTCAGTATGCTATCATTTGCATGTAGTACTCTTTAAGTATGCTACTCTCTATATGGGGTACTCTAGAACTATGCTATTCTCTGCATGTGGTACACTATAAGCATGCTATTCTCTGCATGTGGTACACTATAAGCATGCTATTCTCTGTGTGTGATGCATGGTGTGGAGGTGAGTACCTGGAGTCTTGGTCTCATTGGGGATGATGCAGCGCACAAAGTGGGGCTGAGTGCAACGCAGGTTGGTCATCAGCTTATTCAGATTCTCCTGCAGATGCAACACATAGAGACCATGACCAGGGGCACCGAGTGTAACCTTCTCTATGACATTTTAAAAATCTTTTCTGTCCAGAATTACCAGGTTCTAATGTTTCCAGGTGTATTTTTTACTATTACTATTACTAACTGTACAAACACAGCTGCAACAGTACAACTGCTTCACTACTGTAGTATTATATGATTTTATTGCTCTATTTTATTGCACTGGCAAAAGGAAATGTTTGAACTTAGATGTCATTGCACAATATAAAAGTTCTCTGGATGATTAGAGGGAAAACACAGTAACAATTGTTTGTGTATCCTCCCAGCTGCACAGACAGAGGCAGATAGTGTGTGAGGAGACTGGTAGGCTGGGAGGCTGTGTGTGATGTGGTGTCCTGAGATGCTTGGAGCAGTGGAGCCAGCACAGACTTAAAGTGATGTTCATTTGATCAATGCCCTAAACATCACTGCAAGTCTTAACTGCCTCCCTCTCGTCTACAGAAGGATATTCACCAAAGGGCAGCCATTTTCTATGTGTGGCATGTTTCACAGTGTCAATACCATACAAAGTACACTTTTACTGGTCCTTCACAGTTAAAAACAGACAATATAAAGCTCTACCATATTGTAAGGCAACATTTTCAGGCTACACTGCCAAAGCAGATACCATCACAGTGACACAAAGTCCAGCTGGCGTGTCGTTTTTGTCCGTGACCCTCAAAGGCATTGAGGCTGTGTTGTGTCTGTCAGTAATGCTGCCTGGTTATGTTGCCTAAAAGGTTACCCTGTGTATCATTAGCCAAATTCCTCTTCGCGGCAGCTGATCGGCACATGGGCTAAACACTCTAAGGGCTCAGGCGGTTTCTTTCCACTACAGTGAGTTACACTATAAATAATTTGTAAAAATCCCCCTACAATAAAATTATCCCCTCTTCCAACAGTGTTGGTAGGCTCCCTCGTGCAACTGTAACTTAAAATACGAAACACGTGATGCCGTAAATGTCAGCCGGTCAGGCGATTCGCGGCGAACAGGATGGGACAGGGCAAAGTGACCACCCCGGGCAAACAGTATGACATCATCCTCACCTTATGGAGCTGAGAGACTGTCTGGAAAGAGGCCGCCTTCTTCCTCTTCTCTTTGGCGCCAGGTTTGGGATCAGAGGCTGGAGTGGAGGATCATGTTACAGATAGACTTAAGACTATAGACTACACAATACCACAGCCTTTCAAATTTGAAGCGCTGTAAAGAGGCGAAGTACACATTGGCAGAAAGTTCCACTTTTTAAGTGTGGAACAATGAAGAATGTGAATGATATTTATGTAGGGGGTGGATTGCCCTAATGTGGGCCATTTTTTGCTTTTTTCGGTCTTCTGTAGTAGGCTATTAGGCTATGATGTGAGGGCAACACAATAAATCCACATCCAGTTTTGATCACAGGACCCTACAGATTTGCCTTTCCCATAGTTTTACTGACATTCATTAGTTTGGGGAAGAGCCACACCCACTGGAGCTTAGGTGTCCCACATTAGGCAGTGTCCCACATTAGGACAATTTAGTATAAGCTATGTAGAGTGGACAGCGCTGTTACCTGTGTCGGAGCTGATGTAGTTCTCATAGAGAGCAGCCAGTAGTTTGTTGGAGGACTTCTGAAAGCAGGCCACCACTGTTTCATTCAGCGGGTCCTTGTTTTTGTCCAGCCAGCCAGCAAGGTTATAAGGCACCTGGCAAGTCAAATACAGAGATTCATAAGAGACCATGCACACACATGCTAACAAAGATGACAAATAAATGAGGAAAAATCATGAGGAAAGACAAAGAGACTGTCGGAAATTATCTAAACGGTCATTTTTATCAACGGTCAAATTATCTAAACGGTCATCATAAACATTGTGTATGAGTGATCATTATGGTTGGTATTATGGTATTCATATATAATTGCATACTGAGAGATGCTTAGGTTTCTCAAAAATACCTTTTCCAATGGTACTTCTTGACAAAAAAAACTGTTCATTATAGTTAAAAATACTTGTCAAAGAAACCTCTTCTAATAACTTAAAATGAGAGAACAATAATGGTGAAGGGTTCTTTAGGAATACAGGTCTCAAGATGATGACACATGGGGCAACTTTTTGAGTAATGTTGCTGGGCAACCACATAAACAGTTCCATGTGGTCTGGTTGGATGATTGTGATCATTTGCAAAAAAAAAAAATGATGCCCAATTTCAATTAGAACCTACCAAAACAACAATACTCAGCAACAATACTCAGCAACATTGCCGAGCTCAAAAGGTTGCTCAATCAGCTTCCGAACTGTATCTGTCTTCCATTGGAATTACACTCATGATAGCTGCTAACGCTGTGTTCGCCAAGATAAGCTACAGATGGCTATGGTAGAGTAGAGTCAGCCTACCACTCCGGCGTAGTGCATTATCTCGAACTGGGCCTCGAATTTGCGCTTCTTATCCGGCCGCGGCTTCTGGAAGTTGGGCGATTTGCCAACGTGGTTGTCGTACAGCTTGGCTTTGAAGCTGCCGTCCGTGGCCTTTGGGAACATGCATTCCTCTTCGAGGATGGAAAGGATTCCCAGGGGCTGAGATAAAACAATAAAAGTACATTGAAAATGCAATCAAATATATCCAGCTTCCAAGTTTCATTACATTCATGTGCTGCAATGATACAATTGACTAAGCCTTACACAGACCTACAACAGTCTACAAATCTAGAAAACTTAGAATCCAACTGCTATCTTTGATAACTACCATAAAAATCTGATATTGGCAATATCAATGATGAGTTAAACCTCTGCACACCTTTTCGATGAGGTCAATGCAGGCTTGGAGGTCCAGCCCAAAATCAATGAAAGTCCATTCGATCCCTTCTCTCTTGTACTCCTCCTGCTCCAGGATGAACATGTGGTGGTTGAAAAACTGTTGCAGTTTCTCATTGGTGAAGTTGATGCACAGCTGCTCAAAGCTGTTCAGCTTAAGGAAGAGAAAAAAATAACATTAGACAGCTGATGGTGTCAAGTAAAATCTGTAAAAAAAAAAAAAAAGCTGTCAAATGCCTCCATTACAGTACATCTACTTACTTCAAAGATCTCGAAGCCTGCGATGTCGAGGACGCCGATGAAGAACTGCCGAGGCAGGACAGTGTAGAGGGTCTTGTTGATACGCCCCACCAGCCATTTAAACATGCGGTCGTACGTAGCTTTGGCCAATGCTCCCACTGCATAGTTAACCTACACCGCCCACACCCCCCCCCCCCCACACACACACACACACACACATAGAGACACAAAGGAAACAAACACACACACACAGAGCACAGAGAGGCACAGCTGTCATTCTTGAACGCACATACTGTTGCCTGGATACCAGGCTGAATCCACAGGGTGCTCAGTGCCTCCATATTGATCGGCAGGACAAATAAATCAATGCTCTTTTTGTTTGTGTTTTTATCAATGAAAAGGGGAAGAAAGAAAAATGAACATTACAATTATCTAAACAATTACAATTGTTTTCTTTCTTTCTTTCTTTCTCTCTTTTTTCAGAGAGGGGTCCTGTGCATTGCTACTGTGTGTGTGTGTGTGTGTGTGTGTGTGTGTGTGTGTGTGTGTGTGTGTGTGTGTGTGTGTGTTTGAGTGTTCTAGATGAGACTCACCTGTTCCACATTTTGTCCCTTCACCACGTACTCATTCCCCACCTTCACTCTGGGGTACAGCAGGCCCTTAATGAGGTCAGCAGAGCTCACGCCCATCAGGTAGGAGGCCTTATCAGCACCTGATCAGAACACGCACACACACACACGTGATTACTATGATTACTAAAATCTGAGGAAGCATCCTTTTACTACAATAATACCATAGCTAATCATATCAATCTTCCATCTTCCATTTCATATTACGGTACTCTAAATGTGATGACTGATATCTTCTATGGTTCTGTACTGCACATGATGTAGAACCACTATGATTCCAGCATAGAATTATGAGGGGACATACATACTATTGTGCCCACTGGCTTTTGGTACAACTTGGAACTTCTGGGTTTGAAGTTAATTTAGGAATTGGAAACAAGATGACAAAAGACGGAAAATCTTAGAATTAAGTCCTCAGTAAGAGATCCAACCCACTTTCAGTGCCGTCGGCCTCAGCCTGCTCCTCCCTCTGCCTCTGCTTGAACTTCATGTTGCCAAAGTGCATGATGGCCCCCACGATCTTGTAGCAGCCGTATTTCTCATCTGGACTGAAACCCAAGATGTCCATGGCATGCTGGCCAACACACAAAAACAAACATTCAGAGGGAGGACATATTACCAGGTCACCAGAGGTGTTTCAGAAGCGGTTTTGTGTCATGCACTGTGTTCACAGATTGTGCTAACTGATTGTGCTATTTTTAAGTCCTGCATGTTGTAGTATAGGGAAAAGTGTAGGCTGCTTTTATTCATTTCACAGTATAAAGAAACAAGTACAACATTGATGACAGACAGCCCAGGTCAATGAAACTGCCACACAGTTAGCCAGAAAGTCATATCGCCCCACAGAGGATGGCACTGGTATTACGACAGACTTTGGTCATTGCCATGGCTTGCGTGAGACGAGTACAAGACTTAATGCCAGCGGGTTGGTGCCTGTTGTCACTGTTGTTATCGTTAGCAACAGTGATTTCGCGGTCACTTACGTCTGTAGCCATGAGCTCCTGTCCATCATCCATGCTCTCTATCGTGATCACTCCTTGAGAGCAGAAATGGTAGTCGAAAGGGTTGGAGGAGACCAGAAGCATGTCTGCAACATAAACAAAGTTGGAGAGATGGAAAAGTACTTTAGACTCACAGGAGAGGTAATGAACTGGAAAATTAAAAACTAAGATTGCTATTTCAGGCTTGGTGACAAAAACATTTCCGATGACTGAAGCTCATTTGCACTGAGGAAAAGCTTCTAGCCACAATCTATCGACATCTTGAACGAGGACTGTAGCATGATAGTGATACTTCACTACAGTATTTTTATATTCTATTCTCTACTTCCTTTACTGTATATATCTTTGCCGTAGTGTGCACTGCACAGTCATTGGAATCAGACTAAATACTAAAAGACTATACATTTCATTGAATTTTGATATTGTACCTTGTATATGTGACAAATAACATTTGATTTGATTTGATTTGCATCATAATTGTGGTAGAAATTTGTTCATTATCGTCTACCACAATTATGTCAATGGCATATATTGTATAAAATGTTGTGCTCAACATGATACATGAGAGTACAAGAGGACAAGAAATTAAGAGTTCAGCAAAACCCTCTAAACGCCACCTCTGTCAACATAAGAATGGTGAGTGAATGCTCTCCACACATAGTATACGTTAATCATTTATATTGTATAATTTATACATTAATCAAATAATTTCTCTCTTACTGGTCTGAAATATCGATTTGTAGGGCAAAAACCTATAGGAGCCTGATAAAAAAATGCTCATTTAAAAGAAAAGTGGCCAGATGGATTTAGAGGGTTTTGCATTTGAACTCTTCAGATGTCAATAAATGTTCTCTCTAACGAGAGACTTTGACTGTTACCTAGGAGCTCTGGATTCTTCTGAGACATGATCTGGTAGTAGATATGGTAACTTCTTTCTCTAGGCTGCTGAAATATCACTCTGGATTTTTCCAGAAGATCTGAAAACAAGGGTATTTTATATGTGCATTAATTAATGGAAGTACCACTGTAGCCAGTGTGCGCACCATTTTAACATGCACTGGTAACAATATGACATATGGTGCTGGCATTTTAAGCAAATATAAGTCTATGAGTATGATGTTATAACTCACAGATATCAATGTCAGCAGAGGCTAGTTTTCCTGTGTGTCCAAAATGGATCCTTATAAACTTGCCCTATAAAAGATGAAAACAATAATGTAACATATTTAAAACATACATCTGTATGGTACATCCCACCATTCTAACACAACATATGAGTTGTTAGAGAGACAGTTACAATTGTTAGTCCTCTTCTCATTTAATTCTCAGATATTTAATCTCAGATATTTTTCCTCTAATCAAATTGTGTTGAAAACTCATAAGACTCTTTCAACTTCTACAGTAATGTCCAGCGAAATATTCTACTCACAAAGCGGGAGGAGTTGTCATTCCTCACAGTCTTGGCATTACCGAAGGCCTCCATGGCAGGGTTGGCCTCAATAATTTGATCCTCTAGGGTGCCCTAAGCAGGAAACATCATCAGAGGGTTAGTTTTCAGACAGATATCCGTCAAGATGTATCTCCAAAGGTAAATTCTCTGAACTGAAGTTTTGTATAACTTTGCATTGATTCGCTTTGTATTTGGTTGTTGTGAAGCTGTGTATTACATAGTTACTGTATATTCAAAATGTTTTTTTTTTAGTTGCTAATGAACTCACCCCAGTTTTGGTAGCAGGACCTTGACCCTGAAAAGGGATGAGAAAGGTTTGTTAGTAGACCTATAACAGCAATGAGGGCAAGGTTTCCTGAAATGTTCTTAATGCTACAATGTTCTTTAGTTTTAGGCCTACCTTTTATAGTTAAAAAACAAAAAAAATTATGTTAATGGCGAGACATATTCCTTCCTTGCACTTACTGCCAAGGAAGACATACATAGGCTATGTGTTGCATTGCATGTTGTGCCTGATTGTAATTTAAAAAAAAGGGAAAAAAATAATTGCTTATTAAATGTCGACATGCATATCCTTGCTGCTATGATCACTTGCGCTGTCATGCCCATCAAACAAATCTGACACCTGCTCAAAAAGTGAATGTCAATAATGGATGCCAGAAACATGGATTTAGCCTCTTAAGGCAAGGTAGGCCTATACGTAACATAGCAAAAAAAGACTCTTAAGAGATAGTTCAGGAAACACGCCTAGAGAAGCAAACTATTAAGTAAGGTATAGGCCTAATTTTGTAAAGATTAAGAGACAACGTTATCAGGAAACGTGACCTAGAACACCAACAACAATACTCTGAATTTGAATGGTTTCCACACTGAACTGAAGACCAGCCTGACCAGTCCCACTCTGGGAATCAAAAATTCCCAACCTCTGTATCAGAACTTCTGATGTTTTTTTGTAGTTGTTCACATTTGAAATCACATGGACTGGCCATTACTTGTTTCAGTTCAACAGCTTACCAGAACAAGGGTACAAATCTACCCAACAAATCTTTGTTAGTGAACATCAATCAGATAAGCAAAAATGGGTCCTGGAGGTAGTAAAAATGTTTGGAAAAAAATGAATTAAGGACGGCTGGTAAAAGTGAGAGGTTAATACCAACACTGTAAAAAAGGAGAAGAGCTTTGTGGGAATGAAAAAAGATGGAGGACAAAAATATTCTCAAGAAAAGAAAAAAGAAAAAAGAAAGTGAACATGAGGAAAGATTTTCCAGCATGGGACCGGAAGGAAGAATGGAATTTTGTCCCAGCCTAGGATGAATGTTTATCAAAAGGTGTCTCACTCTCAAAAGGAACCACACAAAAAATATGGGGAGAAAAAATTAAATGGGGGGAAAAATCAAAATCCCAAAACACGGATAGCGTTTAGCCTTACTGCTTTTTTAGCTGCCGCTTCCCCCAGAGCTGCTATTATGGCAAAATACTGAATTACACGTTTCGTGTTCACAGTTTTGCCAGCACCGGATTCTCCGCTGGGAGTAGTCAAAAATTAGTTTAGGACAAATGGACAAAAATGTCATGCCATACAAAAAAATCCCAAGACTGCAAAATTCTGCATTTTCGTACATAAAGATGGAAAACATGTCCCAATTAAATGTAAATGTCAATTAATGCAAAAGTATTGCTGAGGTCTAACTGTATTGAGTAGGCCTAGTATATTTAGCAACGGCTTATGCAAGTGATCATATGAATTTAATTTCTGTAACATTATTAATGTTGGTGGCTATTGTGATAGCCTATTGTTGTACACTTACGTGATAAGCATGGACTGGTTCTCACGATCTGTGTGGACAAAACAAATGCATAGCTATTGATATTTTGCAACAAATATTGATGTTTTAAAATACAAAAAGTAATGGTGTCTGTTATTTTTTCAGTATTAAATAACAACATTAAACAAGATAATGGGAAAAAGTAAAGAAAGTCCTACGTACTGCACAACATGTGATTGTAGGCATTGTCAGCAATGGAGTAGATATGCGGTGGGGCCTCCGAGCGGCGCTTGCCCTTGTACGCAGCCACCACGGGGGCCGTGTAGACCGGGAGCCACTTGTAGGGGTTCACCGTCACACAGAACAGCCCGGAATACGTCTACAAAGACAGCAACATTACTCAAGAGGGAGATCTCTCCACTTCGTTGACAGACAAAAATCCAAATTCCCTCGTCACATCTCGGCAGTCAGCATCGCAATTTGTGAGCAAGTTTGGAGGATGCAGCCTGTCACTCACATATATCATCCAGTTGCTGTAGCGCTTCCGCAGGTTAAACAAAACAGAAGCTTCGTTCAGGTGGGTCAGCATAGCCATATCCTCAATCATATCGATTTTGGGAGGATTCATTTGCTGGATGTCATCCTACTTCACGGTAAGGGTCTGCACGTGTGGAGGGAAAGACAATTTGAACTGATCGCAGAAAATGCAGTGACATGAATCAATCGCGTAGCCTACTTTTGTGCGACAAAGTGATTTAAGTCATTTTAAAAGTGCTTTAAGTTTTCCATGTATCACCCCACCAAACAACAACGCCAATGACCATTGAAAACAACTCGTTTACGGCTATTGCATCCGATAATATACTAACCTTTCCATCATTTGTCTCAACGATGACTTTGTCACCTTTGATATCTTTGATTTCAATTTCAATATATGCCTCCTTCTCGTCCGGGATCCAGGCACGCTTCTTACCTGTCACAGTAGCACAATAGTTAACATGTGTGTCCGCGCTGCTCTAAACACGAGAGAAAATATATATCTCGTAACAGCGACTCATAATCCATGCCTTGCATTATACAATGACAGTCCAACGTTGTAAAGGACGAGTTAGCTACATCACATCATAAGAACAAAACAAGATCAAAATGTTCTACAATACCATCGAATGCCACCGTTTGTGCTCCCAGTAACACGAGATCCGACTTGCGCAGAAAGGGCGCTGCCTCTCCAAACTCCTCCATGTCCAATAAGCGGGACATGTTGGTGCCTCCAAAGTCCTGCTACACTTCTAAGGTCAATTGGATAAAAGTTTCCACAAACCTGAACAGAGAGAGTAAAATTAATATTTACTCGCAATTCAACGTTACACCCTTTTCTTATTTATTTTCTCCAAACGTTGTAAAGAAAAAAACATTCACAATATCAGATGTACACCTGTCACATATTATTTTATGTTTGACTAATTCAATCCTCAACAAATATATGAGTAGAGTTTCTTTTTTTATTTTCAAGTCTAGATTATGAATTCCTTCCAATTTTGTTAATTAACTGAAAGAAATGTGTATGGCACTGCCACTACGCACGGATGGACTAACCTATGCAAGCGCTGAAAGGCTAGAGAGAGCGCAAGCTGTATGGGCCCTATTTATTGTCTCCATCAAGGTCACGCTTTGGGAAGATATGTCAAACATTATCATGTGTCGCCTCCTCTGCCGCCCATTGGTGGGCAGCGTGTGTCTCAATTGACACAAAAGGCAAGCTGCATTTCAACTTTGCGCAAAGCACACAGCCAGTTATTTTTGTACCGGGAAGGCGTGATTTAGGGTAAGTCGGAAGGGGTGGAGGGCGGTGCAAACCAAAGGGGGTGTTTGTGTTTATAGTGTTATTGTCAACTGTGGAACCACTATCGAGTTCGCAACTGGCCAGGTTATGCACGCGTAATTGCCTGGATAAATTGAATCGCGAGCTTGTAAGTTTTCCCTCTGGACAGAGCTGTCAAGGCTGGTAACTACGAGAAGTGAGGGTCAGCCATTCTTCAAGGTGTGAATGAGATCACTGCTCATATCTACTTACCATTGCTATATATCTGATTTGCCATTTCTGCGTGGCATTCCCTGGGCCCATTTATTTCATTATAGAGTCGTTGACACCTGGTGTTACACTCTCTTCAGTTGATGGTCCAAGTACAGTCTGAGGAAAGCTGAGACTCCTCTATAGACCTTCTCCTGGAGGCCAACAACAATTCACAAGTATTCAATTAATAAAATACACATGTGTAGCCTCACCCATCTCTCTCCCTCTAATGGCTTGTTCACAGCTTCTTTTGTTGTTGACGCCAACAGGGGGGCTGCCATTGTATACCACTACAGAAGTTGTAGCCATAGGAGATATTATTTCAGCACCCTCGGTGCTCAACACTAGACATGATGCTTAACATAAGCCATCATATTTGGCCTGTTTTGTGAAGCAGCCATTGCTGGTTAGGAATTATTTGAAGTTTTATGACAGACACAGAAGAAAAAGTTCAAATTATTTTAATAGAATACTTTAACATAGGGTAAGGGTTATTTGCTTAGTTTTAAAACAGATGAAGGCCATGGACGTAGAGGGAAGGATATAAGGGAATGTCAAAAATTTTGTTCCAAAAAAAGATTCTGCCTACTCTAACAGTTGGAACCTGTTAATTGCCCCCGCCCTTTAAGTACAGTAGAAGCATTCTGTGAACTGAGACATTCCACAGCACTCCAAGCATCTGTCAGCTAGAAACGGCTTCTGACACTCTGAGCTTTGAGGAAGATGTAACATCACTAACCTTTACTATTCTAATGATGTTTGGTCTTAAGGTAATCTAAATAATATGCTAAAACTGGAAAATGAGGCAAAACAAAGCACAGTGCAGAACCTGATGTTTATATTTGCATCTAACATCTTCTTCTCCCAGTAGAATTTTAGGTATGGTCAGCAATTCAAGGACTGAACTGATCAAAAAACCACCCGTACCCTTTAAAGTAACTTCAGTGGACCTCTTGTCCTCTCCTGACCAAATCCGAATGGCATTTATCCGAATCCGAGTTCAGAAAGTGACCCCTGCCGCAGTCTCCCTGGAACTTTCCAAGTGAAGCATTAAATTAAGACCGTGGTAACGAGAGGACTCTATCAAGCCTGTCCTCGGGGAGCTCGCCAGGGCCCATTTGTTCGGCGGTGTCTGTTCTGTAATTCTGCATGTGTACGCAGGAGGAGAGGGACTCTTTTTACACTCTGCTCCCCGAGGGGTTTGACCTTGAGCTATGTGTGCCCTTGTATGCTGAGGGGGGGGGGGGGGCAAAGAGAGAGATGTGTGTGCCCTTGTATGCTGAGGGGGGGGTTGGGGGGGGGGCAAAGAGAGAGATGTGGAAAAGGGGAGGGTGGCGGTTCATAGTGTCCTGAAATAGACAAAGAATACACCCCTCATCACGAGCGGCCATCCAGCCGGCCAGTGCCACCACCAGCAGCAGTGGCGCTAGTCCGTCCAGTCGGGCCAGAGGCGTCCAGTCGTGCCCAGGCCTCAGCGTTTGGCAGCTGAGATTAGTCTGCTGATGACAGCGTCTATTGTTAACATGAGGGAATGTATACTAACTACTCGGGCTGGCCTTGCTCCTGTGTAACCTGTTGCATCACCCACAGCTTTTGTGTGGAGTTGTCCTTCGAATTTGAAGACCGTTCCGATGCTTGTTCCTAAATAAATTGACGTCATGCTTTCTCCAAGATGCTTTTGTGATGATGATGAATATCATATTATTTTCCACCCGGTTTGGAGAAACCCAAGCGTGGCTGAGCGTTTACATTTCAGCTCAGCCAAGTCTCTTGTTTATCACAGACTGACAAACACTGGAATCAACCTGCAATCACTGAAATAAAGTGGCAAAATCTGAACATAGGTGCACAGGAACAGCTGTGTGAACAAACGAACTAGAACTAATTCATGTTTGGCTTGGATGGAGAGGGCCATTCTGTTCGACAAGCCTAGCAGCTCTAATCATTGCTGTTTGGGGCACCTATCTGCTGCCAAACGGTGAGGTGTGGGGCTGATTGCTGAAACGTTCCCCAGCACTGGGGCAGATATAGCAGGCCCGTCTGCAGCTATTCTGGGCGCGGGGGGCTCTTCAAGTGAAAGGTGGCTGGGTAGTGTAGCCCTGCACTCCCAATGCGCCGCAGGCTCACATGCCGATAAAGCACGAGACGGAATGGATACTGAAGTCCTGCATGTGTGTATGTGAAGGAGTGAGTATAAGTGTGTGTGTGTGTGTTTGTTTGAGTGTGTGTGTGTGTGTGTGTGTGTGTGTGTGTGTGTGTATGTGTGTGTGTCTGTGTGTGTGTGCATTTCCCCCTCTGCATCGACATCTGTGACCTTACGACTCCACATCTACATTTGTGTGCTTGAGTAGGGAGTTTGATTGAATGCAGTTATCTGGAGATTGCCCCTATCAGACACTGAATGAATTGAGCAGTTCTATTTTCAGAAGTAATCAGTTACTATAAACTGTTACATTTTGTTTGTATATGTTTTTGTGTCTGTGTTGTATATCAAACGTTTTAGTGGTTTCAATTGTACCTGTGAAACATCATTTACACTGCCCTCCATCCCTTCTCTCTCTCTCTCTCACTCTCTCTCTGTAACCTTTATTTGTTATCCTTAGACAGCTGAGTTTTGCCACCCTTTCTTTGAGAGATTTGTATGGTTGCGTTTTTCCATTAGAAGAGACAACAACATCTAATTTCTGAGATGTGAACTTCTCAAATGAACTCCATGTCCCTCAGCGTACAAGTGAGTTTATTCAGTTCTGCATTTCTTACTGCATTTGATTTCACACCACAGTCTATTGTAGTCTGGTTTGAATGAAAGGGCCTGCTTGATAACCCCAGTGAAATACTCTTGAAGGCTGTTCTGCTGGTTCTGTTTTTTGACCACAAATGTTGATTTATTAGTGATTTTGTTTTTGACAGTAAATAGGCTTGGTTGCTGATTGGCCACTATGTGAAATCACCTACCTATCACTAGGAACTTAACATCTCTCTAGTGTATATTTGAAATATGACAGAACAACTTGAATTTCCCCTGGGGATCAATAAAGTATCTATCTATCTATCTATCTATCTATCTATCAACAGTCTAGCACAGGTCTGTATTTTCAAGCTGATCCTATTCTACATTACAGCAGCCCCTTATGAAACTGATCTGACCCCCATCTAGACTCGCACACAAACACTAGAACAGGGCCCAATCTGATCCTGCATCAGCCACTATCTGCTTTCCCAGGATGGTGTGCTGACCAAGAACAAGGTCCCACAAAAGTGGTATGGAGCATGCAGACAAACTGGGATTCCGGGAATCAAAGCTCGGATCGCTGTTAGGGGTAACAGTTGTTTTAGTTCATCGTGCACCACATGCCAAAAGGCTTAGACTCAGAGGTGCAGGCACACACATCCGCTCACTCACACACACACACACAAACACACACACACACACACTCAGCTTCAATTTTCACCCCAGCCCACAAGCACACTCTCAGACAATTACACACCTAAGACCTGCTAATTCACAATATCTTCATGGACTAGATGTGGTAATCAGGCAAAACAATGCCAGAGGGACCTCTGTCATTTCTGGATTTGAAAAATACAACTTAGGTGACATCATTAGGTATGCTCTGCCAGGCCACCCAGTGTATGAATTCTTCATGAATAACTTAACAGTCGGAGAGCACAAACCCTTTCAGCCACTGCATCAGCCCGAGCAGGACATCTATAGCCTACGTGCAGAGAGAAAGACAACACGTCTATCGGACGCCAGATAATGGCTTGGACCATTCATCCAGTGCTCACTTTCGTGCTAGCATTAACGGTCAAACTCAGTTGCGCTGCGCCCTCGACCCAATCAGCCGTTAAGCAAACGCTCAAGGGTATTATTAACCCCGTGGACCGAAACAATACTCTGTCTTTCATTGTTAAATCCATGAGCGCACCGGCGCTCAGCGCGAGAGTACATTCAGCTGCCATTCTATTTTGGCCGCTGGGCTGGACATACCTCCAGCATGCCATGCCATCCACCACGGCGGGCGCGTGGCCTTATCTAAACGAACGCAGACAACCCGTCGCGGTTGACGGGAAAGACTCCTTTTTCAGCTCATTACGCGCTAGGGCAGAAGAGCACTGCTAACCAGGTCTCTGACAACACCAGCTGCAGCCGAAGGCCGAGAGATTAATCTGTCAGGTTCAACGGTTTAATCTTTGTCGAAGAAGGAAGACACTGTGTTCTTTCGTGTTTCATCATAAAGTCATGTGATGTTAAGCCTATGTGATAGCCTACTACTTTATGTCCGTTCATAGTAGTGTAGCTCTAACGCAATAGAGTGGTGGAGACGAGTTGACAGCTAAGATCTATTGGCTTTAAAGGGCATAAACCGTGGTGAAGGACAACCAAATGTTGTCTGAGGTTTAGCCGTGGTGAACCCGCTGACAAGACGGGGGCATACACTCCTTAGGGTTGAACCTGCCAACGCTTGTCCATTGTGAAGCATGACGTGTCATAAGCCCTTAACAATTTACTACCTTCTTATATGTCCTAAACAAAGTGTGTGAGACTTGTAAATGGTAATTGTGGGAAGTCCCTTTTAAAGAGGTGGTAAGCCTCTTTTGTTGAATGCTTTCCAACACAGAGTGACATGGGCCTAATGACTGGGTGTCGATGTCTTTGGAGAGACAAGGGGAGCATACCTGCTCTGCTTCACTGAGCCAACTCAGTGCCATCATGTTGTCTTTAGTAACCCTCACAGGCATAGGTCAGCTGCTGGATATGCTGATAGCATTGAAAAGTATTCTGATGGCCTACTCTCAGCCCTGCAAAACCGAGGGCATCTCACTGAGCCACATACCCTGCTGGCCTGAAGCAAGACTTTTGAAAATGAGTGTTAGCATTCAACAGCTATTTGATAAGCAGACACACAAAAGTTAATTCCTTCAGTTGATCCATGCTTATAGGTTGTCAAAGCAGTTGAAGTCCTTGCAGGATTACACCATATTTGTATAATGAAAAAATAGGAGGAAAAGCTCAACTCTGTCCTTGTTACGGTCCTACATACACACACACACACACAGACACACACACACACACACACAAGCAAGCACACACACACACACACACACACAAGCAAGCACACACACACACACACACACACACACAAGCAAGCACACACACACACACACACACACACACACTCAAACACACACACACACACACTCAAACACACACACACACACAGACACACACTCAAACACACACACACACACTCAAACACAAACACACACACACACACACACACACTCAAACACACACACACACACACTCAAACACACACACACACACTCAAACACACAAACACACTCACACTCAAATACTATATCCTCTTTTTCCCAACCCCACACATTACCACTCTGCTGCCACACCCTCCCATGGGGTCACACACACCTGTCCCCCCACCACGGCAACTGCTCGAACACACACACATACACACACACATATGCTTAAAAGCACACACACTGACACTCCAGTCAAATGGGCAGATGGCGATATCCCTTTCAAAGTGCTGCCCCTACACCCTGTGCTCTTTACGTACTCTATTAATGATCCCTTATTAAATCATAATTAATTGTTTATATTAATTCTGTTCATCCTCCCATGACGGGATTGTGTCTCATCTGAGATATGCCCACACACAGTGGACACACACATACTGTCATTTCATCTCCTCGTGATCTGCCTGTCACACAATCCTGTGCCAGTTTTATTTACCTCCGATAGAATAGAAACACAAATGCTGTTAGTTCCCTTCATTTAGAGTGCTGGGTTAATTGGTTTCACTCAAGTTAAAACAACATTTACATCTCCCATTTGAGATGTCTTGTATTTAAACTAACACTGTCAGTTGAGATTGTTTAAAAGAATCAGAGATCAAAACAAAAATAGTTTTGCAGAGAAATAGAAAAGGAATTTTATGCAAAGATGGGGTGTGGTGGAATGCCAAATGAAAAGCCCTCTCTTTCGTCTCCTCTCCCCTTCCTTCTCCCCCCCCTCTCCTCTGCTTCTCCCTGACACCCGCATTGTGGTCTGCTGGTGTGATGGTCCAGGCATCTTGTGCAGGCCCACCTCTCGGCCAGCTGCCAGCCACTTGAGCCGTGGGTGGCTCCGGCTCTCCGTTTCTCCTGCTGCTAATGCGGGTGACCTCCACACGGACGAGGTGCAAAAGAGAAAACCAAATGCCTCCAGCTCGCCTGGACCTCCCAGCAAACTGACCTTAGTCACGGAGATCCGAGCAGTACTGTACATGCCGCTGCGAGATGTTTACACTTGTGTTGACAGTTTTCTCATATCCTTTTATGTTTGAGTCCCTTTTTTGTCTTTTTTGGGGGGTTGGGAGGGGATCTTCATACATGTTGGTATCACATTAGGGTATCTATAAAAGTAAGATTAGATAGTGATGGCAAATGTTTGAATGTGGGGGCTTTACCTTAGGACTATTATGTCTGAAATAAGCCCTGAGGTAAAGTGGCCCTCAACTTTCTTGGGACCCACAACCTCCTATGGTCACCAAATATTGTACAGTCTTTATTGTACAGTGGAGTTTAGTTTTATGTTTATACTATACTAATGTTTACCATTTCTGTTGTAAGTGCATGTTGTGTGTTATGTCTGTATGCTACTGAGACCCTTGAATTTCCCCTTGAGGATCAATAAAGTATCTATCTATCTATCTATCTAAATAGTAGTGAAATAGTAAAAACTGGTCAGTGATCTAAGGGGTTAGGCTGGCAATCATAAGATCGCTGGTTTGAGTCCCAGATGATGACTTGATGTTACACATCATCTGCATTGTCTCAGTCCACCCAGCTGTAAAATGGGTACCAGCTTCTGCTGGGGGAGAGGGAGTTTTTCAGAGACGAACGACCGTTGCAGGAAGTACGTCATAACAAAGGGACACCAGACCCCTTTGTAACAGCTGTACTGCAGGCTCGAAAAAGAGTTAGACAACCGAAATTACCAAAACCGACAAGTTTCCCGTGATGCTTCCTGATGTTGGAACATGAACATATCGAAAGGAAATACCTTCTTATATGTAATTTCTGCAACAGTGGTACTGAAATCTTGTTGATACTAGTTGATTTATTGCTGTAGTGTAGACCAATGTCACACAAACAGAAAACACTTAATTGATGTGATATAATGATGACTTGTTAAATGTATGCCAACAATGGTTTATCTTGTCAGTCATCCTGTTCAATGAATAGGAAGGAAATTTAAACTATATCCAATGCAAACAAAATTCTGCAATATCTCCCCGCGAGTCACATCAGCTGGTGTGTCCGGGGGCCTTTTTTCCAGCTCCTCCCAGCTGACTGGCAGATCAGGTGGATAGTCAGGCGCAATCAATTATTTAATAAATAAATGTGAATTATGAATAATAAAAAAGCTGCTACCTAATGAGACTATTTTATTCCATAGAATAGCGAGTTTTTTCCGCTGTATTCTCCATAAACAGTAAAGTAAATTCACTTCCTGGACTAGTCTCTCGTTTCTCGTCTCTTCTCTGAAAGACTCTAACCCCTACTGTTAGGGGGTTTTCGTGTGATCCATTTGTCCATTGTGCTCGTCTTACGAGTAGTAAGTTACCGAAGAAAAGGAAGTTACAGAAAATTACGCCACGGCACGCCCCCATAAACTAGTCTGATGAGAAGCAATCATACACAAATCAAAGGACCCCCAGTTCACGGCAAGTTATTACGACAAGGAAGTTACGTCATTTCACAAGTTACGGGTTGTCACAAGCTGTCAGCATGTACAAATGGAACGCACAATTACCTGCAATGGACTGGTATCCAATCCACAGGGAGTTTACAACTCTCTTCTGCTTAGCACCACCGAAACCGGACATTAGGGCCGGCCCAATTGGCCGCCATGGCTAGGAAAGGATTAACTAACACAATAGTACAATATCATGCATAAAAACATAAACCTAAAACATAAAAAAATATATAAATACACATTTCATCCCTGCATTCTGGTACAAAAACCTGTCACCAGATAGACCCAAGAATAATGACCCACTATTTGAATACAGCCCCACAGCAGAACAAGACTCACACACATGTATTCACACACTACAATCTTAATCTATGAGGTCAAAATGATAATGTCCGTTTACCTTATACTGAAGTGTCAGACCAGAAATCTTTGGGACTGTGCCAAAGTCCTTATAGGCAAGTCCCCCCACTCGGCGGCCATCTTGGTAACACACTTTTGGCAGTGATTGGGCAGCTATTTTCCTATTCAAGTGAATTGGGAGGCCTATGTGTAGACTACTGCCATATTGGCATTACACTTACTACCCAATGCATTTCTATAGAGGATTCTTTGAGTGCTGTGTCTGCTCATTAGAAAGTCTCTTGACTGTATCCTGTGCAGAGGTTAGGTCATAAGCTGGAAGTTGTATGTCACCATCTGCTGGTGAACAATGAGAGTTAGAGGCTCTGAGGTGAAGAAGGGGCTGAGTTGTGCAGGAAAAGACAATTCTCTACCTGACTTCATACTTCTGAGAAATGTATTTCTGTTGCTGTTGTGGAGTCAAAATTCTTTGTTATTGTTATGTTTAATGCAATTCAAGATTCACAAAAAACAATATATTTAAAAAATATTTATTTTAAAAAAGAAAATGATATTTGATTAAGTAAACTAATTTGGGGCAGTGGTAACGTAGTGGCTAAGGAGCTGGGCTAGGATGCAGTAGCCTAAAAAGTTGTGGGTTCATTTCCCGGCCCTTGTTTGAGGTAATCCTGAGTTGCTCTGTGGACAATGGCCCTTGTAATTTAATTGACATGTTGCAGTCGCTTTGAATAAAATATGTAAATGAAACTCAATACTTTAAAGCACTTCAACCAATTCAGAATCAACATCCTGAACAACCAACATCAGTGGATATATCATTGCTTCCACAGATTCACACAATGAATAATCTGCCAGTCAATCATCCCTTTATGACACAATAAAGTATGTGCAGGGAGACAGACCCTTTGACAGCACTGAAGAAAGTAAATGTAGCCTATTTACTACGTTTCAAAACATCTATAGCCCAGCCTACATCCAGAAAAGTGACTGATTTACCTTTACCTTTGATTTACCTTTAAACCATTGCTTCTCACTAAACAGCAGGGGGAGCTGTAGGCTTATAGCTAAACTGAAGGTTGATGTGTATTCAGTCTTGAATTTAATGGCTGATTACTACTTTTAGCTTCCCAGTTAAAGTCAACTAACTCTCCATCCTGACTTTAGTAAACCCTATATTATTATTTAGGCGCTGTTTAAATTCATCATGACTGATAAGTGACTGTAAGCTGAGAAGGTCAAAATCATCTTGGCTCATAAAAAAATAATAATATTGTTGCTGCAATATGTTGCTGCAATTTTAGTATTATCTGATAACAAATCTCATATACAACAAAGATGTGATCATAGGTTCAAATAATGCATACACAACAACTAATTATCTTCAGGGAATACATTGAATAGATCCTTTCTTAAAACGATTTGTCATATAATATGCAATGCTTCATAGTGAAGCTATGGTGTGACTAAGTTTGTGTCTCCAGCCAATACCAGCAGCAGGCAAACTGTTCCTGGAAGGAGAGCGAGGGACATAGCAAGTGTAGTGTGAGCGTGTGTGTGAACGTGTGTGTTTGAGAGCAAGTGTGAGAGTATGTGTGTGGTGGAGATGGGGGGAGAAGGGGGGTGAGGCACCTTGCAACAGCTGGTCTGAATTAGTTAGAGCTTGCGGGGTGCATGGGGGGCACATAGACGACTGGCGCCAGCATTGGGGCAGCAGGTCGAAGAGGGGGGTGGTCAGGATGTGTGTGTGTGTGTGTGTGTGTGTGTGTGTGTGTGTGTGTGTGTGTGTGTATGTGTGTATGCTTGGGGTGGGGGTTATGAGGGGTGAATATTATCTAAATACAAGCAGGCAGTCATGCCCCTTGGCTAAAGGCTAAGGGTGTTTGCATTATGT